>NW_019154092.1:18822065-18980291 GCF_002288905.1 Enhydra lutris kenyoni
TCTCTGTCAAATAAATAAATAAAATCTTTAAAAAAAAAAAGATCCTTATAACTCAGTGAACAAATATTTTCCCAATGACCAGTGCCTGATGTTACAAAATCATGAGTATTCTGGTTTTTAAATATGTCCACAAATTCTTTGATACCTCTTCTTTCAAAAGATGGAAGCTAATTCCCTTCCACTTGAATGTGGACTTGATTCAGTGACTCTAATGAAGAGAACATAGCAGAAGTGCTGGTGTGTGACTTCTGTTTAGTTCATAAAAGATATTGTAGCTCTGTCCTCTCTGGGATCCCTGGCTCTCAGGGAAGCCGACTGCCATGTCTTGAGGACACTCAAGAAGCCTATAGAGAGACTCACTCATGTGAGGAACAAAGGCCTGATAATAGCCACGTGAATGAGGTTAGAAGCAGATCCCCTGTCTTCAAACCTTCAGTGGATGGCAACCCTGGGCGACATCATAACTGCTACTCCTGAGAGACCCCGAGTCAAGACTACCCAAGGAAGTTGTGCTCACAGACACAGAAACTGTTAAAAAAGAAATGTTTGTGATTATAAGCCATTAAGTTGGGGGGGGAGTAATTTGTATTAGAGCAATAGATAACAAATAAGATCCATTCAAAGTTCAAGAAAGACTAAAAAATTTATTGATAGTTTCAGATGCGACATTGCTACTAACCTTTAAGAAACTACCACTTGGGGGCGCCTGGGTGGCTCAGTCGGTTAAGTGTCTGCCTTGGCTCAGGTCCTGCTGGGATGAAGGCAGCTTCTCCCTCCCCCTCTCCCTCTGCCTGCTGCTCCCCCTGCTTGTGCTCTCTTTCTCCCTCTCTTTCTCTGGCAAACAAATAAACAAAATCTTTTAAAAAATAAAAATAAAAGGAGAGGAATAGTGATACATTTTGAAAACCAAAAGGAATTTTAAAAGTTCTAAGAAGAAAGTGAAAGTCACACGAAAACCTGCCAACCAGTGAGAACCACTATAAAAAGCGTTGGTACCAGTCCTTCCAGACATCTGTTATAAAGTCTGAAAAAGAATTAAAAACAAAAAAGAAACAGAAAACCAGAAAAACCTGTGTGTGTGTTTAGGTTTTAGAAACTGCCAGAAACACTTTTTCAGCCACTGTAGGAGTAAAATAAGCCGGTAAAGTTGGTTATCTAAAACACCAGGAGTTACCCTGAGCTTTGGTGGCTCTGGAAAATATAGGTCCATAGTAAAATCAGAGAGAAGAAAACCGATTAATGAACTTAGCTACTGACTCACTAACTTTAACAGCCAGGGACAGTCAGGGCGGGGCAGGTGACTGCGTCTCATCTCATCACCCAGAGTTTCACAGGCTGGAGGCTGCACTGCCTTTTTTAGTTTCCCTATTCCCAGTAGGGTGCTCTTAAGGAACCCCCTGATGGCCTGGTGGTTCCAGGACTGCTTTCCCAGAGCAGCCCTGAGTGTATCTAAACATACATTTTGCTCAGCTTTTCAGTGTCTGATCTTTCTCTTTTCTGCTCAGTGTCTCATCCCCCAGTCTTCACTTTCAAAGCAGCAAAATTCATTGTGGAACAAAGTGACAGCAAATGTCAGACTTTGAGGATCATGGCTTTTCTGGTTCCAGCCGCCTTGGTAGCTCTCCAGCGCTTTCATGAAAAGTACAAAAACTGCTTTCACAGAAGAATGAAAACAAAGATTTTTTTTTTTTTTTTTGCTAATTGTTGTCCCAATTTTTAGTGTTTCTAGTCTCTAGATGGAACCAAAAATGTTTGAGGAACTATAAGAAAACCTTTATTTTAATAATTTTAGAGTTCATATTCAGACAGCAATACCATGCATGACTTGCTCTTCCGGTGTCAAACCCAGGGGGCCGTGTGGCGGACTCTGCCACCACATACACCGCATGGCCAGCTGCCACACTCATTGTCCCCAGCCTCCTGAGAGCACACATGACTCAGCTGTGGAAGTGGCACACATATTGCGAAAACAGGCTAACTGTGCAGTAGCTCTTTTATCCATGACATGCAGAAAATAGCCAAGGAAGGTTCCCGTCCACCCTGGATCTGCAGAGTTTACTAAGTTTGCTCTTACACAAATATAACACACAACTGACAGAGCTGCTACGCCTACCTATCACCCAATATGTCACATTAATAAAAACAACAGGGGCACCTGGGTGGCTCAGTGGGTTAAAGCCTCTGCCTTCGGCTCAAGTCATGATCCCAGGGTTCTGGGATCGAGGTCCACATTGGGCTTCCTGCTCGGTAGGGAGCCTGCTTCCTCCTCTTTCTCTCTATCTGCCTACTTTTGATCTCTGTCTGTCAAATAAATAAATAAAAAATCTTAAAAAAAATAAAAATAAAAACAACAAACATGCAAGCGTTATTTTACCTAAACACTTTAAAACTGAGCAAATTCTAGGACACACCTTGCTTGCACTATTTTATTTTATTTTATTTTATTTTGATTTTATTTGAGAGAGCATGAGCGAGGGAGGGGCAGAGGAGAGGCAGACTCCCTGTTGAGCCAGGCCCTCAGGATCGATCATGACCTGTGCAGGAGGCAGACCCTTAACCCACTGAGCCATCCAGATGCCCTCCAGTACTTTATTTTTAAAATGCTATTGGACACCCATAGCAGTTTTGATATGAGTATTTTGACTCAAATGTTAGCTCTGAAGAGATCAGACACGTTTTGTGCAAAGCTATTAAGTCACCAAAAGTTATGACATGGCAATAATGTAGCAGTCCTTTCCCATTACCTTTAAATCGAATCCTGAAATACTGCATAGGCTAGCCTGTTTCTTGCTTCCCTACTGTTAGGGTGTACCTGTTGTCACGTGTTCTTCCTGCCTTCATCCCCTGCCTCTGCGCCCTCCAAAATGGCCCCCTCCCGTGTTTGACCGCACTGGTCTTCAAGGCAGAGCGAGGCCAATAAGCCCCCGTGTCCCTTCTTAGCTCTATTACAATATTATATTCCATAGGTTTTTGTGTGTATCACGTATATGGCATTATAATGCAATTTTTGGAGCCAGGGTAATAAATACTTGACATGTTCTCCAAAGAGCTTAAGGAAATGCTGATACAAAGTAGGAGCTTCAGAAATAGGTGTTGAAGGGCATCTGGGTGGCTCAGTCCTTAAGCATCTACCTTTGGCTCAGGTCATGATTCCAGGGTCCTGGGATTGAGCCCTGCATCGGGCTTCTTGCTCCGTGGGAAACTTGCTTCTCCCTCTTCCACTCCCTCTGCTTGTGTTCCCTCAAGCTGTGCCTCTCTCTGTCAAATAAATAAATAAAATCTTAAAAAAAGAAATAGGTGTTTATTAAATAATCCCTACAAGGAAAAAAGACAGTTCATATGCAGCTTTGACCTTCGCAACTAGTGGTCCCCTCATGTTTGTTTGTGAACAGGTGAAAATCTGCACGATCTGCACGCAGATTTTCACTTGAGGAGGTTTACTAAGAACAAAGTAACAGTCCTAATGGAGATGGCATTGGGGGTGGGAATGGTAGAATCTGGGAATCTGAATTTTAAGAAACTGCACAACTAACCTTGAAATGCAATTTTAAAAAACCTCATTGCTAGTTGCTAATCCAGTACCTATTTACACCCCCCCTTACTAAAAACCAGCTGCAAACTACATTTCCCAGACTTGCAGCTAGAGCTGATATCAGACAGTTTTGACCAATAAGATGTAAGTAGAAGTTGCTGGGTGTGATCCTCTGGGAAAACTTTTTTTTTAAAGATTTTATTTATTAATTTATTTGAGAGAGCAAAAACGTGTGTGTGTGCATGAAAGAGAGCACGAGCAGGGGAGGGGGAAGGCAGAGGGCAAGGGAGAGAGAGAATCCCAAGCAGACTCTGCAATGAGCATAGAACCCCGACTTGGGGCCCAATCCCACGACCCTGAGGTAAAATGACCCTAGCCAAAATCCAGAGTTGGATGTCCAACTGACTGAGACACCCAGGAGCCCCCCCTCTAGGAAAACTCTTAAAAGATGATCAAACTCGACCAGCACCAGCTCTTTGCCTTCCACCTTTCCCCTTCTTCCTGCCTGGGGACTGTAGACCCCGTGTTAGGAGTAAGCATCCATCATGCAGCTAACAGGTGATGAGTGTGAGGAGGAAAGCCACATACTGAGGATGAATGGCTCCATGGAGAAAGAGAAGGAATGTGGCTCTCCGAAGCATCATGGAACCTTAGTACCAGGCCTGAATGGCTAACTTCCAGATTTCTTATTCCTTAAGAAAAATTAAAGTCCTATTTGGGTAAGCTACTATAAGTTGGGTTTCCTGTTAGTTGGGCAAGTGCAATTCCAACTGCTACAGTAGCTATACAATCAAAACAGTAAGAAACTAGAGAGCTCCATGGGCTCCATGTAGGACCTGGGCAAGAAGAAGGCGGAGTCCATCACACAAATCGGAAAATGAACAAAAGCCAGGGAGAGCTGAGAGATACAATGAACACACACTCACCTCTGTCAACAACAACAGAAAAGCAGGTAAAAGCTCCAGAAGAAACATAAAACTATATAACAAAGTCAACTTTTGTTAAACAAAAACATGCCATGATTCTTTGAGCAAATGGTGGAGAATTTTGACCTCGATATTTGGAATAGTTTTTGGTTTTTTTTTTTAAGATTTTTAAATTTATTCATTGCAGAGAGGGAGAGCACGAGCGGGGGGGAGGTCAGAGGGAGAAGCAGACTCCCTGTCGTGGGGCTCGATCCCAGGACCTCAGGATGATGACTTGAGCTGAAGTCAAAGGCCTAACAGACTGAGCCACCCAGGCATCCCTGGGACATTCTTTTTAAGTGCCCAAGTGTAGGGACCAACAATTACATTTACTTTTCTATAGATCCAGTAATTCCACATGGTTCTATGGTAAATATCATGTTTTTAAAAATAATGGTAGTATTTTAATACTATTACTTTTCAACATTTTGATATAATCTATAGACTGAATTTATAGTTACAGAATGTAAATGCCCAAAACCTTGACAATAGAAGTTTGGATTCAGGAGTGGAAGCAGAGGAGAGGGGTTGGTATAAGCGCCTTCATATCCCCATCTTCTGTAGTGTAAAGCCACTGGAAACTTCCTAACATTGATGGATCAAAAATGGAGGTCTGGGTATATCATATGAAGTTATGTGAATAAATACGAGAAGAACTAAAAATAGTATGGGCAACAAAAATTGAGAAGTATTGGGCAGGGGAGTTGAGAGGCGGATCAGTGTGCTAAATTCCTCATCTTTTCATAGCAGAGTGACATGTACTACCTGAAGCTCATAGAATGAGGTAAGTATATGTGTTATAGTGTTATCGTCCCAGGTACAAATAGAATTTGGTAACAGTGGCTTCCTCTGGGTGGTGGCCTTGAGGATTTGGGAGGAGGAGGGAGAAGAGAGCTCCTTTGCACTTGATATCTTTCTGTATTATTGAAATTATATTGATTTCCATGTGTGTGTTCTTCCATAATTACAATATAGCATGTTTTTATTTTTAAAAACTTTTTTTAAGATTTTATTTATTTGACAGAGAGAGAGACATGGTGAGAAAGCAAACACAAGCAGGGGGAAGTAGGAGAGGGAGAAGCAGGCTTCTTGATGAGCAGGGACCCTGATGAAGGGCTTGATCCCAGGATCCCAGGATCATGACCTGAGCTGAAGGCAGCTCGCTGCTTAATGACTGAGCCACCCAGGTGCCCCTAAAACCTTTTGATTCTGACAACCAACTGGTTTGTGGAGCCATTGAATCTTGGGAAATGTCTGAGTTCAAACACCCCTGTGAACTTTTACTCCAATATAGTCATGGGAAGGGATGGGCAAGGTGCCTACTGGTCTATCCTTGGGTTTCAATCTAAAAACAGGCTTTTAGAAAAATTTTGCTCAAATTATTTTCCAAAACAACAAAATTCAGTTAAAAGAACAGTGTTTTGAGATTGTTTAATGAATTATTTAAAATGAAACTTTTTATTCCCAATAAAAGTGAATTTTAAATATAAAACATTTGCATTCCTCTGATCTGTATATAAACTTTTGTCTCTGAAAATCAAATCTAGAGCTGACAAAAAGTGTGGGAGCAAAAAAAGACACTAAAATAGAGGTATAGCTTTGCAACCTTTTGCCAATTTAATGTTTAAAGAAGGTGCAGAAATAGGAACTATGAACAGAAATAACTGAAATGAGGAAGGAAACATCTACCTAAGCATCAAAGGAAACCCACAGAAAGAACCTTCTGATAAATGAAGGAATTATCAGACTGGATGAGGACACAATGGAAAGAAAATTCTCACCTAATTGTAATTCTGGTCTGTCATTTATGGTGATGCCCAAGCTGGTATCAGGTACTTATGAATTTGAGTCCTGCTAATATTTGTAAGCTCAAAATTCTAGAAATTACTATTGATCCATTTGTATGGACAAGTTTCAGAGTCTTGATGATTACCAAGGAGAAGATAATTTTTTTTTTTTTAATCTGAGAAGAATAGGAAATTCTATATGGGCATGGGGCGAACAATCAATGTCTTTAGTTGAGCAACTATACAGAAACAAATATGTTTGTGACTAAAAGAGATGGACCACGGAGAGGCAAAGATTTGGTCTGTCCAAGTTAGTTCCAGATCCTCTGGATTCTGTGCGACTTGCAGTGGCTTCTCAAATGCTCTGCATTCCCTGAGCCACAGCCACTGTAAATCTTTGGGGACCTCTCATCCATCACCAGGCAGATCTCAATGCCACTTGCAGACCCAAGGCGAGGTGCACAAAGCCTGGCTTTGTTAGGAGCAAAACTTTGCCATAGTTGACTGAACCTAACTCCCTGGGAAGAGGGATAAGATGCCCAGTGTCGAAGGAAGCCAAGTTTTTCCTGAACACCTCATCCCCTTCCCCCCACCAACAGTGTCCTACTGCCTCGCTGCTCTTAGCCAACATTCTTGTGAGGCTCTTGTTCCAGATATGTTTTTCTGTCACCTTGGGTGCTCTTCAGTCTCCGGACTCCCCTTATTGGCGGCCTATTGGTGTTTGGGCATAGGGGGAGGCTAAGAGAGTGAGAAATGTCCAGGATGACTCCAGCTTCTTGATTTGTGCATTTGGGTGGATGGAGGTGCCATATACAAGGATAGGGGACCCTGACAGAGGACCCGGGTGGTGAAGGTCAGTAGTGCTGTTTTAGAGATGCTGGTTTCCAAGTCTTCTAAAGCACCCTAGTAGAGGTGAGAAGCAGCCCAACTGGAGGTAAGGGCCGAGGGACAGACAGGAGTAAAAAGACAGCCCTCCCCTCATGGATCTCGTGTGCAACAGGAACAGATTTAGTTAAGGAATGACAGAAACATAAATATCAACAAAGTTTCATGAGAATGAGGGAGGGATTCAAAGGTATTGAGTCCTTCTGGGAAATCCATAAAATGACTGAAAAATTTTCATGAACACAGTGACGTGGAGCTCCCTGGGGACCTTCATGAGAGCTCTTCTGTTTCCAGCGATGGAGTCAAAGCCAGACAGGAGTGGGGTAAGGTTGCAGAAGTGAGGGCAGAGCACAACTCCTTGGAGAAGTGTGCTGGGAAGGAGAGAAAGGAGGTCATAGCTGGACACACACAACGGTTTCAGGAAAGTTTTTTGTGTTTGTTTTCAGCTCAGTGGTTGTGTTTATGAGAAGAAAGAGAGCGGCAAAGTGAAAGACCATTTCTAGGTGCCAGGATGTGAAGGGAGGTGTGATAATCCACACCTTATCTTCTCTGAGAAAGTGAGAAATGGGATCCAAAGATTTCTTGGGCAGGACAGGCATTCTTCTAACACCATGGAGGCTAGGAAGGGTGGAGGGGGCAGCAATGGTGGTCTGGACCGTGCATTATGGTCTGATGGCTTTACTTTTCTTAAACAGAGGCCGGGTGTCTGCGAGGAAGGCTTGGCATTGTCTTTGCAGTGGATGGGAGGAGAGCCAGGCAGGACCAAGGGCCGTCTGTGCTTCTACTGGTGCCGGCTGCCAGGCTGTGTGGCTCCTCCCACAGTAGCAGGTGCAGAGAACCCAGGTGGAGTGCACCTGGGCTGAGGCTCTGTCACATGAGTGTGACGAGGACAGAGGAGCAAAGATGTTGAACGTAACTGGGATAGAGGAAAACGGAATTGCAGCTGGATGAGGAGGGAAGGGAAGGAGGGGCACTAGGCTGGGCAGATACAGCAGGACAAAGGTAGGTCTTGGAGGTGGTAAAGAATGGTCACAAGGGATCCTCTGGAGGGACAGCACTGGGTGGGATGGGTCATCCACAGGTAAGCTCATAGGTGATGGCAGGACGTGGGTGGAGGGATTCTGTAATCCTGGACTGGTATGGCCAATGGTAGGAGCGTTACAAGAATAGGTTTTTTCTTCTTTTTCATTTTCCTTCCTCCCTCCCTCTCCTCTTTCCTTCCCATTCTTTCTTTCTACTAGAGAAAGGGGAGGAAGGCCCTCATTTTCCTACCCAGAAATCTCCCAGCCTCCTTTCCTGTGGTTACAGAAAAGACCAGCCCCTCCATGTGCACTCTGGGTCCTGCCCCATCTCACTTCACTCGGATATCTGGTCCTCTCTCTATTCCATTGTTACCTCTCTGCTAAATCATTTTCACTCACAAAGATGCCTCAGTCTGCTGTTCTTTATGAATACAATCCCCCAACTCTGTGTCTGAGGTCCCTGGCCTCTGCCGATCCCTGGGCTCCACAGACACCTGCAATGTTCTTATGCTCAGTAAAGTATGCCCAGCTGTGCTGCTGCTTCCATTTGAAAAACCTAACTTATTCCTACTTCCTCCCACCCCGGGTCACCTCCCTGTCCCTTCCTCCGCGACTCTCAGGGACAAGCTTCTCCAGATCAGTTACTATGGATCTGCTGCCTATCACCTCTTCCTCACTTCCCATTCTTTTTTTTTTTTTAAGATTTTATTTATTTACTTGACAGAGATCACAGGTAGGCAGAGAGGCAGGCTGAGAGAGAAAGGAGGAAGCAGGCTCCCTGCTGAGCAGAAAGCGCGATGTGGGGCTCCATCCCAGGACCCTGAGATCATGACCTGAGCCGAAGGCAAAGGCTTTAACCCACTGAGCCACTCAGGCGCCCCCTCACTTCCCATTCTTACTTCTAACCCGCTGCCTGCCCTGTAGCTCTGCCTCCCAGTCCCTGAGGTAATGATCCTCCCACGGAAGGATCAGTGTCTTCCCTGGGGTAAAAGGGGGGGACACTTTTCAGCGCTCTGACTTTGTCAAAGCAGACCACACCCCACCTTGGGAAACAGTTCTTCACTCACCCCCAATACATCCCCCACCCGGAGTTCTCTGTGTACTTCTCTGGCTGGCTCTGCCCCTTGTCCTTTACTGATTTCTCCGCCTCTACACTTGATTCAGTGCCATCCAACACCATGGCTTCAAACACTATCAGTAGTCCAACAACTTGCAGTTACTACCTCCAGCCTTGTCACTCTTGGTGAGCTTCAGCCCCACATAACCCATCAATGCGGAGGTCACTTCTCCTCGGATTCACATGTCTAAAGCGCAGCTCGTGATCTTCACCACTTCCCTGCCAAACTTCTCAAGCCTCTTTGTCTAAGAGAACGGTGCTCAAAACCATCCGGTTGTTGAGAATGGCCACCTCGGGGTCATCCGTGATCCCTTCCTTCCTCCGTCCCAACTCCCTTGAATGAGTTTTCCCCACCCCGCCTCAAATGTCAAAGCCATTCAAAAGAGGCTTTCTGACTGCAGTCTAAACTGGGGTCCCCTGTTCCATGCTCACAGCATCCAGGCGCTGGCCGCAGCTCTCCCCTCCCTTGCTAAGTCCCACAGGCAGGCTCAATAAACCTGCCGGAGAGACAAGGTAAACCGTCCCTAGACCAGGGGCAGCCTTGCCCCAGGCGGACTCCCGGCCGGGCGCAAACCTCCCAGAATGACCTGGGAGCCAGGACCCGCACTCGCTCGGGAAGGCGCAGGCACCAGCGGCGGTGCCAACAACCGCCCTCGGCTTCGCGCGGCTTCCGGGTCACGCCCCCGCCCCGCGACCCGCGCTGGGACTCCGCCCTCCAAGAAAGGGGAGGAGCCTCTCGCGCCGAGCTGGGCGCGGTAGCGGTCGCTAGGCCCCACCGTTGCCCGTCCGCCGTCGCCGGTTTAAGCGCGGAGGCCCGCGGGTCACGTGCCGGACGGGGTGGGGGCGTGGCACCAGGAAGCGGCCTCCGAGCCCGCTCCGACCGCGGTCGCCACCGCCCGACCCGACTCGCTGCGTACCCGTGCCGGCGCCGCTCGCCTCGCTCCACGCTGGCGGCCGCCCCCGGACTCCCCGCCGCAGCGGCGGCGCCCGCTATGGGCGAGGAGGACTACTACCTGGAGCTCTGCGACCGGCCGGTGCACTTCGAGAAGGCGAACCCGGTCAACTGCGTCTTTTTCGATGAGGCCAACAAGCAGGTCCGGGCCGGCCCGTGCCCTCCTCCTCGGCGCGGCCCGACGCGCCCCGCCCGCCGTTCCCGGCGCCCCAGGGGCGTCCCGCGCGCACCCAGGCCGGGGGCCGGGGTGGGGGCCAGGCCTGGGGCCTCCCCTCGGGTCCCGGCGCCGGAGTGGCGCCAGCTCCGGGCTCTTGGGTGGGCCGAGGGACCGGGAGCTACCTCGGCGGGGGCTTTCTTCTCCAAAGTGACAGCTGGGTGGACCCCGAACCTGCGCCGCCCACCCAGCACGCCCTTTGGCCGGTGTGATCAGCTGTTCGCTCGCCAGCCCTTTCGCGGCGCCTTTGTTGTCTTTGTCACCAGTTACCCTTGCTGTCGAGGATTTAGACGTTGAGATTACTCTTACTCTCGGAATTTTGGAAAGGGGGGAAAGCAGTGTGAGGAGTAGCAGGGAGAACTCAAGTGCATCAGGGGCGCCTTTGCGGTTCCGGATTAAAGTGTGTAGCCGCGGGGACCCCGGCCCAGTCTCCCACAGTGGACTGCACTCGGAAGGGTATAACCTTTTTGGTCTCTACGCTCTTGTCCTTTAAGATTGAGGTGAACACCAGGCATCTGCAGTTTGATAGATACCACGTTAGTTGAGCTGAGCCAGGAGTGGGTGTAGTAGAAGTAATCGCCTTGAAGCGGTTGAATGTGTCTGAAAGTCTTTCGAAGTTCAGGCCATTAACGTTGCTTCTTTTCCCTCCCAGGTTTTTGCAGTTCGATCAGGTGGAGCTACCGGGGTGGTAGTTAAAGGCCCAGATGACAGGAATCCCATCTCATTTCGGTAACTGTTGACATTCACAGAATAATGGTCACATATACAGATAATGATGTGTTTCTGTTTCTCATTCAGAAGGTGGTTTTAAAAAGTTTGTTCCTTGGCTAAAGTGTATACACGCTTGCAAATCCCTGTTAGAGAGACGCAAGCAGACACCTGCTGTGCAGTGTTGCTGGGACCTGTCAGTACTTAGTGTCAAAGTGAAGTGTGTAGAGTAGTTCTCTCTCTTGATTTGGGAATCAGATGCTCCAACATAGGGAACCCACTTCCTGGCACTTGAAATTAACAAGTCAATTTACTGATTGCGCTCATTTCTGGCATCCTGACCAAGGAGGGCCTTCATTTCCTCCTCTGGCCCCAGTCTTTTCAGGCTGTGTGGGAGTGGAGGAGATTCCTGGTTAGTGTTTCCTTTATAATAATCTGTATTAAGGAAATCCCAGCTTCCACTAAAGGTGATTGGCTGTCCCAGTTTATGCATGTTGAACCAGTATAATAATGAATCGCACTTCCTTTCACTTTCAGAAGTATCTCGATTTGGTTGATAAATTATCTGGTCTTTAACTCCTGTGATTACGAAAGGGGAAAGTACAGCGTGGGCCCTCAGTTCAGTGGTGACTTACATTTTTTTGCAGGTGGCCTGTGCTAATAGAAAACAGTTTTTGAAGTAGAAAACAGATCACTCATTTGTTGGACAAACACTGATTGTAGCCTGTGTGCTAGGCACCGGGCATGTGCAGCCTGGTGCCCTTTTGCAGAACTCCTCAGTTTAGTATGGGAGACAAGTGGGTGGACACATTCTGTTGATTGTGCAAAGTGCTGTAATGGCACTCTGTTCAGAATTTGGGCGCACAAAAGAGATGAGGCATTTATCTTGGGGTAGGCCAGGAAACAGATGGGGAAGGCCTCCAAGAGGAGGGAGCCTTTGAGCAAAACTTTAAAGCTTGAATGGGATGATTCTACATGGGGAAGAGAGTAGACCTTCCAGGTGGAGAGAACACTGAGTGTAAAAGAGAGCAAGCATGGTGTCTGGGGGAATTCCAGGTCTGTGTTACTGACATCAGGTGTCCTTGCAGGGAAGAGGAGGTGGTGGTTTGGCCCCTGGCAGGAGTCAGCTTGAACCTTATGTATTCGGCTATGGAGTTAGGGCTTTATCTTCTTACTGAAAATTTGTAAGATGGGGCATGGCATGATCTCAGCAGTGCTTGGAAGGATCATGCTGTTCACAGCATTGAAGCTTCATTATTCGGGAGCATATCAACGTCAGGGATACCACTGAGCAGTGATTGCAGTGGTCTGAGCCAGGCATACCAAAGACCAGACTGAAGACAGAGTAGACTGGTATCTCATGGGCACTCAGGAGATGCCTAGGAAAGTCTTGGGTAAGTTTTGATGGTTCTTTGGGTGTGGAAAATGAGAGACCGTGATGATCCAGATGTGGGGGGTTAGTAGGGTTCGAGGAGGAAGATACTGGATTTACCCTCTTTTAAATTTTAATTTTATTGGCAAAAATTTTAGGAATTTTGTGTATATTTAGAAGTTTTATTGTGGTAGAATTAACCACATATATTTAACATATATAGTTGATGAGTCCTGACATGTATAACCGTCTCCACAATCAAAAGTTGGCTGGCGCTGCTCTGTAATCTGTCCCTTGACTTCCCTTTGTAACGTCTGTTTGAGGTCCTGTAGGTTGGGAAGTAAACAGGAAAGCTTACACTGCTTCACACACACTGCTCTGAGAGCCGTGGGGTGGGGGCAGGGGGAAGGCGGTAGTGTCTGGAGAAGGGTGCTGTGAGGGTATTACTTATTTATGTCTCAGATGATTCTCATCGGAGAATGCATCTGTTCTTAATTTGTCAGTCACTTGTTAACCACAAAGCTGTAAAGTTCATCAGCAACTTGTTGCCAGTTGGATTTTGTTGTTTGAAGAGAAGTCCTGATAGTTTCAGAAACATAATTTTCAACTTAAGATTTGCTGCTTCCTTGAGTATACAACTTTGCTCACAGAATGCTAGATGCTAGAATTTGGTTATTAGCTTTAATTCATAACATTTTTTTTCCTCTTAAAGAATGGAAGACAAAGGAGAAGTGAAGTGCATTAAGTTTTCCTTAGAAAATAAGATATTGGCTGTTCAGAGGACCTCAAAGACCGTGGTAAGACATATTTTTATTTATTTATTTCAAGTTTTATTTATTTACGCAATCTCTACATGCTTCGTGGGGCTCGAACCTGTGACTCCGGGATCAAGCCTCACATGCTCTTCCAGCTGAGCCAGCCAGGTGCCCCAGGACATACTTTTAAAGGTATCATAGAGGGGCGCCTGGGTGGCTCAGTGGGTTAAGCCGCTGCCTTCGGCTCAGGTCATGATCTCAGAGTCCTGGGATCGAGCCCCGCATCGGGCTCTCTGCTCTCTAGGGGAGCCTGCTTCCTCCTCTCTCTCTGCCTGCCTCTCTGCCTGCTTGTGATCTCTCTGTCAAATAAATAAATAAAATCTTTAAAAGAAAAAAAATAAAGGTATCATAGAGGAAAGGACATTGGAAGTACATTAGGAAGAGAATGAATTGCAAAAAACAGTGTTAAAGGAAGCCTTTATTATTTTAATGCCATGAAAGTTACAGTTCTGTTGTATTATATTTCAGTTTAGAATTCTTGAAGAAGGACATTTCAAGGGATAAATACTTATGACCTTAGTTTGTCCTTTTTTTTTTTTAAATAAAGATTTTATTTATTTGTCAGAGAGAGAGGGAGAGAGAGCGAGCACAGGCAGACAGAATGGCAGGCAGAGGCAGAGGGAGAAGCAGGCTCCCCGCCGAGCAAGGAGCCCGAGGTGGGACTAGATCCCAGGACGCTGGGACCATGACCTGAGCCGAAGGCAGCCGCTTAACCAACTGAGCCACCCAGGCGTCCCTAGTTTGTCCTTTTTGACTTAAGTTTTTTTTTTTTTTTTAAGTAATTTGGAACCTCAGGCATCTTTTGTTTTGATAGCTGGCTGCGCAGATTATGTGAGGTGCTGAGGTGTGTTTTTGGCAACTTGGTGAATTAGCTTTAAATTAGCTTTACCTGGAATAGCTCCATTTACTCACTTCTTACATCTTTGAATGGCTTGACCCCCAGAAACAGATGATCAAAGTTGGAGCACAGTTTGGCTTTCTTTGCCTTTATAAGTATTCACCATTGTCATTTGTAAAGTAGAGTAAAAGCTGTTGGGAAGAGGCAGAATCTGATTCTCTTCTGCCAGGTTTCATTGCTGCAAGTTTTGGAAAGCATCTTGGAAGACGCAGCAACACATTTCTCTGAAATCAATTGATTTTCAGTATCAGTTTCTAAACTCTAACTGAATATATATGTATATTTTAATTGAGTTGTAAGGAGACGGATTGTCCACATTGGTCCTCTTAGTTTTCTTGTCTTTTATCAGTTATTTTTTGATGACTTTAAATTTGCCTTTTGAAAAAAAAAAGAATTTGTCTTTTGTCTTTTTGTCTATCAACGTAGGTTGGCAGTATGCTGCTTGATCTAAATTTTCTCCTTGTTTTTTCTTTCTTTTCCTTCCTTTTTTTTTTTTTTTTTTAACTTTTCAGGATTTTTCTAATTTTATCCCGGATAGTTCTCAGCTGGAGTACACTCAGGAGTGCAAGGTATGGGCCTGGATCCTTTCCTGGCTGCCGGCCATTGCCCTGTGCGGGTCCGCTGGTGGAGGTGCCGTGGGGCGGGGGAATTGCCAGTGCAGGCTTGGAGGCAGGCCGTGCGCCAACGCTGAGACCTGCTGCGTGTGGGCTCAGGTTTCCGGGTTACAAGCCTGTTTCTTCTATGAGATGGAGTCGGGAGGACGCAGTGGGTGACGGGATGTTATGCTCCGGTCAGTGTCAGCACTTCGAGAGGCCCTCGCCCTTCTCCCGGTGCCGGCTGCGCCCTTGGCTGGGACCCTGGATTCCTCTTGGGAGGTTTTAGGAAGAGGAGTTTTCCCCCTCTCCTGATGTTTCCTTTCCTTGATTTGGTGTCCCTGTTGTGTCCTTCCTGTTCAGCATTCGCTGAGAACCTTTAGGCCTTTATTCTTTCCTAGTGCCTGTTCTGCTGCGCTAAGAGAAAGCCAGCTGTCCTTTGATTCCTTAAGGTAGAAGCTGTAGTGGGTTACTGTTTTCCGAAATTTAGGCTTTTCCCTCCGTTCTTGACCAAAGGAATCCAGACCCCGGGGCTTCAGTGAGGTGTTCCAGGTGGAAATCTGGGAACATTGTATTGCTCAAAAGAAAGTTTGATTTGTTAATAAGTAATCAAATCCAGGTAACTTTTAGTTAAGTGATAGAGTATTTTAAGCTTTTGAAGAGAGTTATACAAACATTTTTTTATTGAGAAAATTTTTTGGAATTCCTTTTCAGACCAAGAACGCCAACATACTAGGATTCTGTTGGACCAGTTCTACTGAAATTGTCTTCATAACAGATCAAGGAATTGAATTTTACCAGGTATTAGGTTGATCGCTTATGTTCACGGCATGGGAGGTGCGGGGGAAGGTCTGTGATGGCAGTTTGGCAGCCTTTTGAATTCAGTTCTGAATAGATTGAGATTCTAGAGGTGTAGTCTCTTGCTTATTAGGTTTTTATTCTTTTTTTCTAATTACAAGAAATACATGTTTTTTACAAAACAGTTAAACATTACCAGGATATATGGAAGGTAAAAGTCCCCCCCCCATAATCCCTAGAGATAACTGGTATGATAAGTACAGTATGTATTTCTTTGCATACATATGTACAAACTTTTTTATTTTACAAAAACAGGAATGTTGTATGTAAACTTTTGTGGCTGGCTTTTTTTGCATAGTATTATGTCTTGTACATGTTGTCCATATTTTATTCTTTTTTTTTTTAAACTTTGAAGTTTTGTTTTTTTTTTTTAAAGATTTTATTTATTTATCCGACAGAGATCACAAGTAGGCAGAGAGGCAGTAGAGAGGGGAGGGGCGGGGGAAGCAGGCTCCCCACCAAGCAGAGAGCCCGATGCGGGGCTCGATCCCAGGACCCTGGGATCATGACCTGAGCTGAAGGCAGAGGCTTTAACCCACTGAGCCACCCAGGCGCCCCATCTTTGAAGTTTTATTTAAATAATCTCTCCATCCACCCAACAGGGGGTTGAATTCACGACCTTGGACCTCACGTGCTCCCTGTACTGAGCCAGCCAGGCAACCTGTCTATATTTTATTCTGACTGAATAGTATCCGGTTGTGTGGGTGTCCTACAGTTTAGTTTATTCCATGTTGATGAACCTCTGGCTTGTTTTTATGTTTTTGCAAACATTTCTTTATGTTCTTGGGTGAGGCAGTTCTTGGAATTACACCATAGGCACAAACTTCCAAAAATCTGAACAGATATTGCTAAATTTTTTTTTTTTAATTAAAAACATTTTTTTTTTAGTCTTTAAGTAAGCTCCACACTCCCCGTGTGGCTTGAACTCACAACGCGGAGATCAGGAGTTGCTCCCTCCTTTGAGCCAGCCAGGCGCCCCCATACTTTCAGTTTCAATGCAGGAATCTCCGTTTCCCACATTTTTGCCAGAACTGCATATTATCAGTCCATAGATGTATATTCTGGGTATTAACCCTTTATCAGATCGATGGTTTGCAGATGTTTCCCGTTCCTTTTCACTCTGTTGGCTTGACTTTGCAGCTGCCTCATCAGCTTGTAATATTTTCCAACTGCCTGACCTTGAGAAATACATCTGAGAGCTTTCAGTGGAGCTAATCTGGAGGGTGTTCGGATTCTCGTAGGGTTGAATTTTGTCGACCTCATGAATGCAGTATCATTTAGAATATAGGGATGGAGAAAATATGCCTGTGTAAGCAAACTGTGAGATGTTAATGCCACGGGACTTTGCTGTGGGCCCTCATTAGAGCCTTTGTAATGACCACGGGTAAGAAACCACACAGAGCTGCACATGGGGTTGTGTGTATATGGTAGCGCAGAGAGGACAGTCACACGGCTTTCTGTTCTCTGTAGTGGGAGAGTGTACGTTCACATCATCTAGACGGTCTTCAGCTCTTCAAGAAATAAGTTAAAAAGAAAGAGGACGCTAGCTCATCCTTATTTTGTTCTACCCAAACTGTCAAGATAGCCGGGCCTGCCGACCCTGACTTCCATGTCAGTTCTCGAGCTCAGTGTTTTAGAAGCATTAACGTCTTGGGGCTCTACACTGTCTTCCTTAATGTATCAGAATATTTACAGTATTTTTGAAACATGCCTTGACTATAAAATATTAGGTTTGCATGCAGTGTCTCACGAACATGATCGTTAGCAAAAGGGAGCTGCTTCCGGGCTCAGTGCTAACTGCTAGGTGGAGGCCAGGAGGAAGGCTGGTGCTGCGGGCTGGGCGGTGGCTGATTCCACATGTGGGGCTCTGGGGTCAGTGGGTAGGGGTGGGGGTAGCGGCACATCTACTCCTTGCCCTTTGGTGGATGGTGCCTGAGAGCGAGAGCGTGGAGGCTCGGACTGGGCCTTGTGGTGACCTGGCCTGCCTGGGCTGTAACTGCCGTAACTGGTGTCTGAGCCTTGTTTTCTCCTCGGTCAGGTGTCCGTGGTGCCCATGTCTCAGGGGTGTGCTGTGAGTAGATGAGCCAAGATTTGTAAAGCACCGAGCGCCTGGATCAATAGCTGTAACAAACAAAATCTTTTCAGTTTTATTTAGTGGTTTTTCTTCTGCTTTTTATTTTTATTTTTTAAAAGATTTTACTTATTTATTTGACAGACAAGAGAGGAAACACAAATGGGGGAAGTGGGAGAGGGAGAAGCAGGCTTCCCGTCAAGCAGGGAGCCCGATGCGGGGCTCGATCCCAGGACCCTGGGATCATGACCTGAGCCGAAAGCAGATGCTTAACCAACTGAGCCACCCAGGCTCCCCTGTTTTGTTTTTTCTTTAAAGATTTGTTTATTTTAGAAAGAGTGTGAGCTTGCGGGGGTAGGGGCAGAGGGAGAGGAGAAGCGGACTCCCCACGGGGCCTTGAGCTCTACCATTTGCGACCCTGAGATCACCACCTGAGCAGAAACTGGGAGTTGGACCCTCAGCTGACTGAGCCACCCAAGCGCCCCTGCTTTCTATTGTTTTCTTAATTTCCTGTCAGTTGTCTTCCATTTTACTGTTTTAAACTATTCTGTTCCCTGAACTTTGCTTCAGGTGTTACCAGAGAAACGAAATCTGAAACTCCTGAAGAGCCAGAATATCAATGTGAATTGGTACATGTACTGCCCCGAGGGGGCTGTGATCCTGCTGTCTACCACAGTGCTCGGGAATGTGCTGCAGCCCTTTTATTTTCGGGTAAGAGAGAGCCTCTCTTTAGGGAAAGTCCCTCCCTCTTCCTCTAACCTCCCAAGGGGTAAGTTCCTCCAACAGGTGAGCTCACCACTTTTGACCACTAGAGGGCACACTCTACCCTCCCGTCACCCCAAGAAGGACTCCATGTGTGGGGAAGGACCCCAGGGAGTAAAGGCCATGGCAGGACTTTGGAAAGGATGGAGAGGCATAGTGTGTGCATAGCCTCACTGGTGTTATGTAGGGAATACTAAAGCATCAGAAGGGTTTAATTGGCTTTTCCTAATACTTTTATCACCCAAACAGGCTGGCACGATGTCGAAGCTGCCCAAGTTTGAGATTGAATTACCAGCTGTACCCAAGTCAACCAAGCTGAACCTTTCTGAGAGAGACATCGCGATGGCAACCATGTATGTCTTTTGAGATAATTCCTTCTTGAAATTGCTTTTGGTGATGGAAGTAGTAGAAGTGCATCGTAAGCCCTGTGGGACTGGCCTTTGACACATGCCCAACATGCCCTCTTGCCCTTTCAGTGCCTAGATTTTATGAGTATAGAAAACCTGCCATGGGCCTGGCATTCTTTGCTGATTTTACTAGCTTTGTGACCTTAGGGAAGTTCTTCCACCATCCTAGCCTGATAAAATGAAAACATTGGGCCAGTCTATTTTTTTTTTTTAATTTATTTATTTATTTGAGAGAGAGACAGTGAGAGAGAGCATGAGCAAGGAGAAGGTCAAAGGGAGAAGCAGACTCCCCATGGAGCTGGGAGCCCGATGCGGGACTCGATCCTGGGACTCCGGGATCATGACCTGAGCCGAAGGCAGTCGTCCAACCAACTGAGCCACCCAGGCGTCCCGGGCCAGTCTATTTTTTAGGTGTCTTAGTTCTAGAATTTTTTTTTTTTTTTAATTCTGTGAGTAGTTGAAGCTTATCAAGGACTTTCTTTTAGCTGACATATATCCTGCTTGCTCTAAAGAAGAACATAGTTTTTTATCTAACAAACATGGAACTGAATTACTTAGGTCGGAAGGTATATCTTCATTTGTAAATGCAGATCATCTCAATTTTTATACTTCGTTTTGGAAGTTTTAAACACACAGTTATGGAAACTGATACAAAGAATATCGTATGTTCCCCTAACACTATTCAAAGGGGTCAAAATTTTGTTCCTAAATAACTTCCTAAATAACTGTCTTTGGCCTAAAACAGTGGCTTTGAAGTTTAACATTGTTTAGTAGTTAGAATGCTTTTTTTTTTTTTTAAGTCAATCTTCCGTGGCCTCCTGGTTTGGAGAATAGGTACAATGAGAACAGGCCTTGCCCATGAGCAGCAGGGACCCACTCCCTCCCCTTTGGTCTCATCCCGGTGGCAGACCGAGCGCAGTGCCGGTCTCCGGAATAGTGGTGCGCATGTGGGAACTGCTTGCAGCAGCGGTCGGGCTGTGAGGCTTGCAAATGAAGATGATTCTGTTGCCCTGGTATCAAGGAACATATTTACTACATAAACCTTGGAAGATACTGAAAGTTAGAGAAAACGAAAATGGCCTGAGTTTGTTACTCAAGAATAGCTATTAACACCGTATTGCTTTCTAGTGGTTTTGGACTTTGTGTTTGTGTTTCCTTATAAAGGGTTGTGATTGAGTTATATTTAGTTTTGCTTTCGCGCATTTTGCTTTATAATTGGCTTTTTTTTCTTCTTTTTTTTTAAACTAACTGCACTTTGTAAATATTTTTGTTGGCTGTGAAATACTCCATTAGTGAATTTGTCATAATTAACTCTGATGGCCTCCTACTTCAGCATCTAGAATGGAGGCATTTCAAGTGGCCCAATGTGACATCTATCCCTCTGTTCTCTAGATACGGACAGCTTTATGTTCTCTTCTTGAGGCATCATTCCCGGACCTCCAATAGTACAGGAGCGGAGGTAGTCCTCTATCACCTACCACGGTATGTTTAATGCTGTCCTCGTTCTCCGATTTTAAAATACGAACTAAAGCTTGCCAATCTATTTTTTGACCTTTGTGTTATCCAACAGAGAAGGTGCCTGTAAAAAGATGCACATATTAAAGTTAAATCGGACGGGGAAGTTTGCCCTCAACGTGGTAGATAACCTGGTGGTGGTTCATCATCAGGACACAGAGGTGAGAGTGGTGTGTGCATTTCTCATCCGTCAGGGTTGCCGAAAAGAGTTGTGAAAATTGACAAAACATTCAGAACGAAGACTAGAAAATGCTTTTCTCGCTAAAGCTTTGGTCTTATGGATGCAAATGGGTTTTGTATTCTAGACGGTTTAGGAAAAAACAGTGATTCCCTCTCTGTTGATTACAGTGAGTGAAAGACTATTCCAGAAAGTAGCATGTGTGGATATACGAGTCTGGCCCAGTTATTTGGCTGACTCAGCTAAGCTGGGACTTACTGCAGATCCACAGTCTTACGTGAGCGTGTGAGCTTGGTGCTTCCTGTGTGAGGATAGATGATAATGCTGAGAGATAATAGTTTTGAGGCTCTGTGGCCCAAGAGAAAGACTGGGACCGGCCCTCCTATTTTCTGTGAGGTTGGCTGGATATCTGGTCATAGACAGGCTACTTCTGTCCCACACCTCCTGCAGGGTGGTGACCCCCTTCTTTTGACTAGCGAAGGTGCCATGAGTTAAAGTGAAAAAGATCTGCTGGAATCACTTCGAGCTCTTCAGGGTCTGCCCGTCGTCAGCACCAGGAGTGTGGGTGTCCGCGAGAGCGGGGGGAGCAGGGTCCCAGAGTTGTGATACCCCAGCGCACTCCCCCATCCTCAGAACCAGCCTGCAGGGGTGTGTCGCACACAGACTCCACTGATGGGAATGGCAGGATGCGAGAGAATGGAAGGGGCAGGCTGGGTCCATCGTGGCCCGTTTCGGCGTCTTGAGTTTTTCTTTTCTCTCCACTGTAGACATCGGTGATATTTGACATCAAGTTAAGGGGCGAGTTTGATGGCACCGTCACCTTCCATCACCCGGTTCTCCCAGCACGCTCCATTCAGCCCTACCAGATCCCCGTGGCAGGTAAGCAGCGCCCCCAGGTGGTTGGAATGAGGTGGGCAAGTGAGGGTTCCCAGGTCAGGTGTTCTGAGGAGGGGTGATTTTGTTTTTGTTTTTATTTTTAAATGAAAATCCTATTAATCTTACCAGTAAAATTGTGCCGTTGTGAAAAGCATTTTGTAAGATACATGAATCTTCTTTTGAAGAAAACAGAATGATTTCCCTGAGCTTTCAAAATGGAAAGTTGGGAGGGGCTCCTGGCTGGCTCAGTCCCACTGAGCCAGCCAGGAGCCTACTTGACTCTTTGGGGTCTCGAGTTTGAGCATGTGACTCTTTGGGGTCTTGAGTTTGAGCCCTATGTTGGACCTGGAGCCTACTTGACTCTTTGGGGTCTCGAGTTTGAGCCCTATGTTGGACCTGGAGCCTACTTGACTCTTTGGGGTCTCGAGTTTGAGCGTGCAACTCTTTGGGGTCTCGAGTTTGAGCCCTATGTTGGACCTGGAGCCTACTTGAAAAATAAGTAACTAAAACAGAGAGCTAGGATTACCCACTGAAGCTGAGAGATTTTTTAGTTGTTTAATGATTGAATACGCCCTCCATTTATCGTTTGCCTGTGCTCTGTAACCCTGAGATTAGAAGTGGCTGCTTCTGGCTGTATTTGAATGTGGGATCACTTTTCCTTGCCTTTCTCCCACATTGTGTGTCATGGCTACCTAGTAAATACTGCGTTTTCTTCTCATTGGTTGACCCCAGAAGAGGTTAAGGCTGTGCTGCTTTGGTGTTTTGAGATCTGCCCTACACGAGGTGGGAGGAGAAGGAAGTCAGAGAAGAGAGGAGGTCAGGATTTCCGTGAAGGAGAAAGAAACAGTTGGGCTGTTTTTTTTGCCTTTCCCAGTGTAATTGATTTCAAGCTAGATTTCACGGGAATAACATTCAGCTCTCTTTTAAAGGAGATCGGAGGGTAGAGTAAGCTAGTTGAAATTTCAGTGCACACAGCTAGTCAGAAGGGCACACGTTTGGAGCTTCGGTAGCAATGTTTTCTCCTTAAAAGGGATCTCTTTCAGATAGTATTGCGGGCTTGGGCCCTGCGTGCAGTCGGGAGGGGATCACACGATTCCAGGTCTGGCTGCAGCTCAGAGGCCAGCAAGAGCTCCGCTTCCAGTCTGCCTGCCTCGACTTGTGGATTAGCCGGAAGCTTGATAGCTCTCTGGCAGCACTGGGGGAGGAAGGAGCGAGTTCTTATGTTTGATTAAGTCCTTTGGCTCTCTGTGTTCCTTCCGGCATCTTCCTTTTCTTGAGCTCATAGTGTTAGCATTAGAAGAATAGGTTGTGTCCGGGCACCTGGATGGCTCAGTTGGTTAAGTGTCCTACCCTTGATTTCGGCTCAGGCCATGATCTTAGGGTGGTAAGGTCCAGTCCTGAATTGGGCTCTGAGCTGGGCGTGGAGCCTGCTTAAGATAACCCCCCATCCACCCAGCCCCATGCACTCGCTGTCTCTCAAAAAAAAAAAAAAAATGGGTTTTGTCAGATGTTTATCTTGTATTTGCCGCTTACTCGGCATGAAGGTAACTGCTGGTGAATTGGAGGGAAAACCACTTCTAGACATTAAAAACCTTCTGCTCTGTTCCAGTGGTTTGGGACCAGTCAGAAGGCAGGCAGGTTCTAACTGGCTAGTTACAATCAAATGCCAGGTGTGATCAAAATAATAGTCCTGACAAAGGTTAATAATTCAAAGGTCCATTGAGTCTTGGGCCTCCGGAGTGTGGGTTGGTAAAGCATCTTTTACAGTTAATGACTGTTTGTCTTGTTTTTCCGGCTAGACTGTAAGCCCCTTGCAGGCTTGTAGCATCTTTGTATCTTGCCCGCCCCGTGTGGTTGCAGGGCATGCTGGCAGGAAGAGCTTGTTAGGCTGTTTTGAAAGAGGACGCCGGCAAATTGGGGATGAGCCAGCTGCTGTCATTTCCCCTTCTGTTTTTGGTCTTGTTCCACCAGTGTTGTGGAGCTGACTACAAGTTAGGATCACCTGGTTGGGGGGGGTGGTGCTTTAAAAACCAAGGGCATCTGGCTCTCACATGGGAGCAGTTAAGTCCGAATGATTGGAGGCCAGCGTTGAGGCCCACATGTAAGACCTTCACCCTTGGGGGGCACCTGGGTGGCTCAGTGGGTTGGGCCTCTGCCTTCGGCTCGGGTCATGATCCCGGGGTTCTGGGATCGAGCCCTGCCCCGCGTTGGGCTCTCTGCTCAGCAGGGAGCCTACTTCCCTTCCTCTCTCTCTGCCTGCCTCTCTGCCTACTTGTGATCGTTGTCTGTCAAATAAATAAATAAAATATTAAAAAAAAAAAAAAAGACCTTCACCCTCGGGTGGTAGATGCAAGTGTTCTTTGTCTTGGCTTATCTGACCCATGGGCCCTTTCCTCTTTTGGGTGGTCTTTTCCAGACTGCTGATTAAAACCTGTCTTCTGATTGTCCCTGGGTGGTGGGAACAGAACTGGGAATGATGTTTAGTTTGCCGGGCTGTGTGTCTCAGGTTCAGAGAGGGCTGCCCCCCTGACGTACAGGCAGTGTAACTGGTCATCATGAGTCCTTGTCACGTGGGATTTGATATTGAATCATCCAGGGACGTTTCTCAGTTCCTTACTGTGCGTGTGTAAATGATGATGAATCATCTTTAGTTATTACAGAAGAATTACCAAATCTGAATTCTTGATACTTTTCCCCTTCTTGGGAGGACATTTTCATGGATTGTTCTCGACTTCCCTCTTCTTCCTTATAGGGGTTATCAGTGGGACAAGAGCGTTCACTCCTTTGTCATTTAACCACAGTTGAATAAACATTTACCGAAGGCTTTAAAAAGTACTGCATTTCACATCCTAAGCACGGGTATTGGCACGATTTTCTGATGGCATCGTCCTTGCCCACTTGTGTTTTTTCCATTTGCAGGTCCTGCTCCTGTGACCAGCCAGTCTCCTGTCCCGTGCAAACTCTGTATCCTTTACAAAGGCCTTGCCGCTGGGCATGGAAGGGAAGCTCTTGCCCCCTTTTATACTGGTGTCTGAGAGAGGTCCTGTGGCCTTGGCCTTTTCAGCTGTGAATGAGCTAAAGGCTTGGGAGCCCCCAGGGGAGCATTTCTCACCACCCAGGGCCAAGGAGCCTCTGCAAGTAGGGGGCGGGGCGGGCTTGTCTTTTGTTTCCATCTCCTCCTGGTTTACCACTTCCTATAACACGTAGATTCTTCGTCCTGGATTGTCTTTCAGCCCGACATCATTATCAGTGCAAGCCAAGGTGGGTCAGAGGGGCGGTCGCTAAGTTAGACAGTACTTGTTGGCTTGCGATGACAGAAGTCGCCAGTGCTGTTTTCGAGGTGAATTTGAGAGATGACCACTCCCTTCAACCCTAAAGTGGGAGATTCTTCACTTTATATTCTCTCTATTGTTTATTTATTGCTTTATCCTGAGCATGTTATTTTTAAAATTAATAGCTAAGAGTGGCCATTCCCCTGCTTTTGGCCCATTCCACTCTGTCCGTTCTGAAAAGCCAGACCCCATAGCACGGTGCACAAGACCCTCCCTGCCTGTCCTGACCCCCCACCTCCACACCCTCGTGCGCCGGAGCCCTTTTCTGTTCCGGCTGCACAGAGAGGTGTGCTCCTGCTTCCCACGGTGCTGGGGAGGCTTCTTCAGGATGTTAGTTGTCTTCCTAGTAGCCCCCCACCCCCTGTATCTTCCATTAGAGGACATCCTACCCATCTTCAGTCATTCGTGAAACTTTCCTGTCTCAGATCCTGGGATTCTCAGGGCGAGAGTTAGCCCTGGTGCCCCTGAGAGCCACTTCTCTCGTCTCCATGTACCTCTGAGCAGCTGTGGGAGAATCGAGAAGGGGATCGCTCAGATCATATTTAATGCAGTGTTAAATTCTCTTGTGGAACCCCAGTTGAGAAAGGCAGTGTGGATGTTCGGGAAAGTCATGAATCGGTGAATGATGAATTGCGAAATTCCCTTGGGAGCCTCCGGAGTTAACTTTTGACTGAAGAACCACTGTGGGAGAAACCAAAGTATAGGACCCAGGTTCATGCCACACGTTAACATCTTTTTAAACTTTCAAGGCTAAAAAGGGGGTTAGGTATAGGGATGGAACTGCTCTGAGTCACCCCCACCATTGCCCCCCACCATCTCCGTTTTGGGAGCTACACCATTGATGTCCCAGTGATCAGAGAGGGTCACCTCAGCGTAAGAAGCCATTGAGCATGCAGCTGTAGGGTGGCTGTCAGTCCTTCCGTCAGGTGCAGCCTGTGTGTCCTAGGCTGCACTTGGTAAGATCAGGGTTGTATCAGTGCTGTGCAGACTGCCCCCCACCCCCACCATGAATGTTTCAGGGGAACCACCTTTTGGGCTTTTGTTCCGATTTGCATCCTGTGTGAACTTTGCTGCCTCTTCCACCCAGGCTACCTCTGGAACCTCCAAGTGAAGCTTCAGCCCATCGTAAACCTCTTGCCAGATAAAGGAAGACTGATGGACTTTCTCCTCCAGAGAAAGGAGTGCAAGATGGTCATTCTGTCTGTCTGTTCGCAGAGTAAGTGGACCAGTCCTCCCCACTCGGTCTGGATTCCAGGGTTGGGACTGTGCTGCCCACACCTTTCCTTGGGAGCTGGGCCGCATTTTTGTGTCTTGTGCACAGCCTTGTCCTTCACTTGAAGGGTGGATCATTTAACCCCCTGGAAAGGTGATGAAATAGCAACATGACTTGTAGTTACTTGGGGACAAAAGCTAGATAGGACGGTGCCAGGTGAGAGCAACCCACACGCTGCTGGGGCATCTGAGGGTTAGGGCACTGCCATCCCCAGCCTGAAAACAGACATTTTCCAGAATCCAAGTCCCTCACTACAGAGATCTCTGAGCACTTCTGCTGAAACAGTCCGTAGCTACTTTTTCTAGTCCCTGGGAAGGGCTGGTGAGTGAATTCTAGGCTTTAGGTCTCAGAACGATTCCATTTCTCTCAATGCCCACTGGAGATAGGTTTGCCCTGGTGGCCCTTTGAGGTTAGTTCTTTCTGTCCCAGCAGCACGTTTGTGTTCCGAATGGACATAAACTCGGCTGACCTGTGTGAACGTTCTTTCCAGTGCTGAGTGAGTCCGACAGAGCCACATTACCTGTGATCGCCACGGTTTTTGACAAGCTCAATCACGAGTATAAGAAGTACCTGGATGCAGAGCAGAGCTACACAACGGTAAGCTGTGTGGGCTCCTCTCCACCCCTCCCCCGTGTTTCCTGAGGAAGAGGCAGGACGCCACTGAGGCCTGCGTGCTGAGGGGGCATGGTGGCCGCAGTTGGGGGGCAGCTGCTGGTCTGCACGGCTGTGGGAAGCAGGAGGGCTGCTCCCCGTGGGTTTCTGTGCACCCCTGCTCTGGCTCCCAGGCTTCTTCAGCCCTGGCCCTTGCTAGTTGGAGCCTCTCAGGGCCTGCTATAGCTCCACATGACCTGCGCTGGGCAGACTGCCTTAGAGTCAGGTGAAGCAGTGCATCGTGTCACAAAGCTCTCCCCATCTGTGGCATTCGGGGAGGGCTTATCACTCGGACATCCAGACAGTTTTATACGCGGTCTTCACTTACCGCAGGATCAGGACTTTATAAAAAAAAAGCAGGATGCATTCTGTTTTTATTAGGTAACAAACATCAGAAAGTCCATAATTCATTAGGGATTTTAAGGTTAAGAAAATGTGTCTCAAGAGGAAGCGGACTTACGCCTTCGCCTTTTAGTTCCATTCATGAACAGTAGCCTGTTTTTAAGATGACCACCTCTGCCTTCCCAAACCCTGCCTCTGCCTGCACAGGAGAAATCATTTTGTCCAAGTACCATGTGCCACCTTCTGCTCCCATTTGAGGCACACGGGGTCTAGAAATCGAGGCTTCTGGGCTTATCGAGAAGATGGTTCAGGTCACATTTGCCAATGTGTCGTTCAGGCACTAGAAGCTGGGCAGAGCCGGAGCAGTCCGCTTCTCAGGAGGCCGGTGCGGACCCAGGCAGTGATCGATCAGTCCGACATGTACACCCACGTCCTGTCGGTGTTCACGGAGAAGAAGGTGGGTGACGGGGCCCCTGGAGAGCTTGTTTGCGGGGAGCTGAGGAAAGGAGTAGAACTCAGAATGCGATTAGACCAACTGGTATCTCGGGTGAAGACCTAGTGCTAGTAGTTTGACTTCCAATACTCCGGCCAGAACGTGACTGTGGATGGGGAAGGTTCTGGATCTGTGCAAAACCAGCAAAACAGAACCGTGGGACAGATTCATGTGGAAACGAGGGGTGGAGAAATAAGCTGCAGGCGACCCCTCGCAAGTCCTCGGTGGTTTTAAGACTTCTTTTCCTCCGTAGGACATGCCTCATAAGTTCGTGATCGCCGTCCTGATGGAGTATATCCGCTCGCTCAACCAGTTTCAGATCACAGTACAGGTACCTTCCGGTCAGCAGGTGTGGTCCCAAGTTAGAGGAGCAGGGGCCGCACACCAGACCCAGGATGCGGAGTGACCTTCTCGACACTACCGTGTTGTCCTGAGGTGGGAGGAGGGGCGTTCCGTCAGGTGTCCCGTGGACGCACAGGGGACAGAAATCTGTCCCCTTCCTCGTGGAAACACATATCCAGCCCTTAGAACAGCTTGGGTCCTGGGCCCCATAGCCGCTCCTCTGGTGCAGGTGGGGGATTGGGAAATGTGCTGTCCTTCCGTCTGTCCTCAGCACTACTTACACGAGCTCGTCATCAAGACGCTGGTCCAGCACAACCTCTTCTACATGCTGCATCAGTTCCTGCAGTACCACGTCCTCAGCGACTCCAAGCCTTTGGTATGCGGCCCCCGTTTCTGTTCGTGGGCTTCAGGACTTCACGTTTAACCTCCTAACATTTGATGCTGAAGCCAGTTTGAAAATGTGTCTTTCAGGCTTGTTTGCTCTTATCCCTAGAAAGTTTCTACCCTCCTGCCCACCAGCTGTCTCTGGACATGCTGAAGGTAACTCTTGCCACAGCCGCGTTCGGAACTGCGTGCCTATCTGTTCCTGTCTCGGCACTTACAGGACCTCTCTCCCTCCCTCCCAGCGACTGTCCACCGCCAACGACGAAATCGTGGAGGTGCTTCTTTCCAAACACCAGGTATTGGCCGCCTTGCGGTTCATCCGGGGCATTGGCGGCCACGACAACATTTCTGCACGAAAATTTTTAGATGCCGCGAAGCAGACTGAAGACAACATGCTTTTCTATACTATATTTCGGTTTTTTGAACAGCGAAACCAGCGTTTGCGAGGGAACCCTAACTTCACACCAGGTGAGGCTGTGGTGGCCGTGAGAGAGGGGAGTGAACAGACCGGCAGTAGCAGGAGCAGGCTGGCGGCCGGGCCTTCTGGGGGCCCTCCTAAGAACTCCTGGGTTAGCTTTCTTAGAAACAAAATTCCATCTGCCCATGGAATCTGAATCCTGCTCTGGGACTCGCAGTTAATGCACTTCCAGTGTGGCCCATGCCACTGACCTGAGAATGCTGCTTTCTGAGGAATCAGGGATAAGACAGGAAATGGTGGCAGGAAACCGTGACTAAGGCATGTCACATGGCCTGGGGCTTACCACTGATGGTCTTAGGAAACCGAGGCTAATCTTAGCTCTTTGTCTCCCAAGTTATGAAACCTCAGGCATCTAGCTTCTTTAGGATGGGGAAGGAGCATGTGAGGTTGCGTCAGGCCCCCCAGTAACCCGTGTGGGGTGGCACTGCCAGGACAGGCAAGCCACTTGTGTCTCCAAGCAGGTGGCAGTTCGCTGGGGTTGTGAAGGTGTCCAACAGCTCTGGCAGCAGCTGTATAAATAAAAAGGACAACTCAGCAGCTTAGGAAAACAAGTGTTTTATGAAAGAAAATAAGTTAAAACCCCACCGTACATATCTATGAGCTGTGAAGCATTCATTTTGTTTTCCTCTTTTTGTGCCACATCTGATGAAATCTGTATTTCCTTTATAGGAGAACACTGTGAAGAACATGTTGCTTTTTTCAAACAGGTTTTTGGAGACCAAGCTCTAATGAGGCCT
Organism: Enhydra lutris kenyoni; assembly: GCF_002288905.1. Lineage (NCBI taxonomy): Eukaryota > Metazoa > Chordata > Mammalia > Carnivora > Mustelidae > Enhydra > Enhydra lutris. The sequence goes on from NW_019154092.1 coordinate 18,851,625, forward strand.
ACAACATTCTGAAATCACTTGCTAGTTTGTTTTTTTATATATATATAAAAATGTGTACAAAGTTAATTTATTGCATTAATAAAGCTCTTTAAACTATAAAATGTTATAGTAAAGTGTATCTACAACATCCTCAAGTGTTACTAAAAATATGGTATAGAACTTGTGTGATGGCTTACTCCAAAAACAAAGGAAAAACATTGCATTGATTGGCCTTTAAAAAGTGTCAGGGAGCAGATCCCACTCAGCCTCGCTAGCATCCCCTCCGCCTGCCCAGGTGAGGGCTCGTTCCCGGAGACCGTGGAGGGCCCCTCGGCGTCTTGGAGCTGCCTTCGATTAGGTAATACTGCTTCACACGTCAGCTTGTGGTCCGGAGTTGAAAGCACTAGGGCCGAAGCTGCTGCTGTTCGAGCCTGCTCTCCGCATCCGCCCTGAAGACACAGCAACTGTCCCGCTGTAAGCCCACCGACCCACACAGTTCAAAGTCCCCAGACCTCGCAAGAGGCTAGAAATTTAGGAGCTGTTCTCGCTCTGTACCTTTGTATCGCTCTTGAGTGGCCAAACTTTTGGCTTTATTTATAGATGGGCCTGTGAGGGATTTTAACAAAAAGCAAAAACAAACTTCAGAATCGTTTCTTCAGGAGAAAAGGCAATCAGGTAGTTGTATTACAGTACAAACTTTCTATCCCCAGAGATTAATACCCCCTCCCCCCCGCCAAATGCCTCAGCTTCTTACAAAGCTCTGAGACAGCCAGTTGGTCCTGCACTCTCCTTCCAACCCCACCTCATTTACGGAAGCTGAAGTGGCCAGAGAAGTAAAAAAATCTTAAGGGCAATCTTGAAACGAGAGAAGCACAGGCAGCCCTCTGCGAGGCCCGTGAGTCAGGGAATGAGAGCTGCTCTGCGGCACTGCTGGGGCTTGCCCAGCGGCCGAGTCACTCCGGCCACCCCTCTCAGGGGCAGCGGGGAGACCCCAGGGCCGCAGCCATGCAAGCGCCTTCACCGTCTGACTTCAGGGCCTTGCCCAGCAGCCAAGTGGAGCCTCCAGAAAAAGCATTAGCAGCTTACTAATGAAGCCGTTTGGACCACCATGAAATCCCTAGACCAGATTTTTTTCCTTTCACAATTTTTTTTTTAAGTACCATTTGAGAATGCTTCTAGATTTCTTTTCCTTTAGTCACATGCTTCCTCCATCCACTTACCTCAGAACAAGAATGCTTACCTATGTAGCTGAGTAAGACAGGAAGGAATATCAAGCCATGGGTGGCTCCCAGTAAGACCATAGCCAGATACATCCTGAAGTAGAATATCTGGAAGATCTGAGACTTGGCAAACGCCAGCACCACAATCCCTCCAAATTTTGTTAGTGTGATTCCACTGAACACCTGAAAGAAGAGATAGCGTTGGAAAGCGCTTACTAACCTGCTCTAATTCAACACGTCCTCACAGCGATTTCTTGATGGGCAAGGCCCAAAGCAATGGGTTGAACCCCAGCTTTTAGTTACTGACAAGCAGGACTACATTCTACCTAAAATTGATTTGCTGCTTATAGACGTGGAAAAAAAAAGTAGAAGGGTAAAAGCTGTGTATTCTGCATGGACAATGGACGCTGTCTTTAAACAGCTTTCCTTACACTTTTAGATGAAAACTATTAAGGACTTTCTAGAGCAGCAAAAAACTGGCTGAGAGGCGGAAGCAGGCTATGGAGTTGAACTAAGAAGATTCTCCCGGCTCTGAGGGCCCCAGCTCCCTGGGTGCCAACACGTGTGCTCAAATCGAACCTCTCCGTTCTCTTCCTGCTTCATGGTCTGTAAAGGATTCACCGAAGAGAACGGTTCTAAAGAACTTCAGGATTTAGCTATTCATGAAATGCCCAAAGATGCATCACCCTTGGGAGTGGCTAAGTAACTCAAATTCTCTTTTTCCTACTGACTTTTCCGGTCCCTGAGAAGTTGACGAGCTGGGCACCCCGTGCGGAAACGTCTGGCCAGGCTACTTACGGAACTGCCCATGTGAGAGAGCGCCTCTTCGGCCCGTTGCACGCGGCTGCCCTTCGTGCTCACTGTGAACGCTCTCGTGATGTGGCTGCAGAACTCCACTGAAATGCCACAGCTCTGAAAGAGAGTCTCCCGTTACTGCCCTCTTGTGGCTGAAAATCCTAGCAGCAGGCACTCCTCCCCCAGGATCTGGTATGCCAGGCACCACAGGTGGCCCAGGAACCCTAAGCATCCCCTTTTTGTAACACCGAGCACCCCAGCGGTGCACGCCCACTGAAGGTGCACCGGGCAACTCGTGGGACCCTCAAGCACCCAGACTCCACTTCTCTAGAGCAGATCTGCTTGTTTTAGGGGGACTCGTGGAACCCTCATAAGGTTACCCCTCCCCCTCAAGAGTCAGCACCCCTCAGATTTGCTTTAGCTGGGCCTCCCTGCCGCTTCCCCAAAAACAGTGTTCATGTCGTAAGTACAGACACGCTGCTATTTTAGTAGTTTTTCAAATGCTCCTATCTTTAAGACTATCAGAAAGCACCTGGCAATTGCATGAGAAGCGAAAGGTACTGGTAGCGAATTCCACTAGGAAGGAGCATTTTTTTCTAAAAAGTGAACATCTTCTCATTGGGCTACATGTTTTTGCAGACCCTTCGGGACAGAAGTTCCAGGCAAAATACCCCTGTGACACCACGGAGTCGCACTTCCATTGTTCTATGTACAACCCAGGTCCCCACTCCATTAGCACTCATCCCACCTTTCCACGAGCAAGAGCTGGCCTTGGTCTTTCACCCCAAGAAACAGTTCACAGAAGTGACACGGGAGGCAGGAGCCAACTGAGTGGGCCAGGACTCACCATAACCAAATTGACCAAGGAAACCGCATTCAGACTGATGCCCCAGAGCCACATGACGCCAAACATGTTGATCAAGATCATGGCGATAGTGACACACATGATCACCGCAGACCACAGTTCACAGCCCAGGAGAACCAGGGTCACCAAGAAGATGGCTCCCAGGGACACGCTGAGATTAAAGATCGTGTCATCGATAATGGTCAGGTACTGTTCGTAGAAGACATAGAACACACTGGAGAAAAGAGCAGAAGGTTCTGTTATAGCTCGTGCTTGCTTCTGGAAGCTTTTGTTCATCCTGCCACTATTGCAGAACCAACTACTCTGATTCATCCCTTGCATAAAAACATCCTGTTTTTGTGAGACTCCTCCATAGTAATTCAAATGAACCTCTGACCACTAATACCCAAAAAAGGGCCTCGTAATGATCCAAAATGTGTATTTTATATAAAGTTTTTGTTCATAAGCTCAACCTCTTCACTTCATAGGCATTTACAGAGTATTTCAGGGTATGTTGAAAACACAAGTCCTGATCTATCCTGAGAATTACCTCAGACCAAATGAGATCTGTGCGGGGCATGAGGAGAAAAATGGTTTTTTGGCAAAGTTAGTCAGCTCTTCTCAAGAATTAGGACATCCATTCTGAGAACTTCCCCAGAAAAACAGGCTGTCCTCCTGTCAGGAATGGATCAGAACCCCTCTGAGCAAGATCACAGGGGTGGGGAAAAACCACCTGTTTCTTCTACTTTTTAGTAGTTTCCAAATTCGGTATCTCCTGAAATGCTTTATAGGAGAAAAACCCCAACAAACAAAAATGAAAAACCTCCATAAAGACACCATATCCCAGGTAACTGGAAGTCAGGGGCAGCGAGCAGCTACCGGCCAGGAACGTGCGCTCGAGCCTCTCAGTAAAGCCTGGTCCCCCGGTACCTCGCCCCCTGACCCAGGGTGCTGCTTTGAAGTGTGTCTTTCTTTGGATGGTGAGCTCTAGCTCACAGATCAGATTTTGTGTGTGCAGCACTCAGACCTTAGGGGGTGCTGCAGACCCTGGCCTTCCTTGCCCAGACGCTACTTCCCCTGATATTATTTGCTTCTGCTCATGTTGGAGAAGGTGTCAGAACGAAAGCCAAGGATCAGCTTCCCATCAGGCGAGCCCTCAGGCTGTGGGCCCTAACCCAAGACACCTTGTTTATAAAATTCAAACTACCTGTACGGGAACACACGGTAACCGCTTCCATCGAGGCCCATGGTTTTGGTGATGTTGCCGGCGATGAGGATGGCTTTTCTCATGGCATCAGTAAAGTCAGCAGAGGTCTGAAGCACAGTGTGGTAGGTCATGAAGTGAGTGGCTCCGACAGCCGTGTCATTGCCAAGGATGTTAACGGCTGAACTGTAAGCAGCATGTCCCCTATGGGAAGACTCAGTGGTGTCAGGGAGGCCACAGAAAGTCCCCGCAGACCCTGAGCATGCAAAGCGAACTGGAAATCACCTGACCCTGGCTTAGAGGTCAGACCAGCTCTAGATTTCAGGGACAGGGAAGGAAGGCCCCGTGCAAGGGAACAGTGAAGGTTTTAGCTTATTCTCTCACTTTTGGTTGTTTTAGTGCAGAGGTGCTCTTGTTTGGGTATCTGTGTTCTCCTCCGGCGTTTGCTCGGCAGTGTTGTGTAATGGGGCGGGAAAGGACAAGGGCCCTGGAGTCCATGGCTGTGAGGCGGATCTCGGCCCCGCCCCGTATTAGCCATGGAACCCTGGGCGACGGGACTGAATCTGGGCTGCGGTGTCCTCTGTCACCTCCTCACAGGCTGTGTGGTAAGGGCGGCGACGTGGGTGAGGTGCCTGGCGCACGATGGCACGTAGGAGGCTCCCCGTAAGTGGTGGCTGTTGCTTTCCTAAAAGCTGGATGTACTCGGGTTTCTTTTATGCAGGCCAAAGCGTTCAGTGGGCAAGCAGACCACGCTGCAAGATTCGCTTTTATCTTTAGGCCCAGTCTTTCCTCTGTACCAAGTACAGGTCTCCAAGCACAGCCACGATACACATGACTGACTGATAGGAGTTTGGTTGAATTATGCATTAGGAAAATCAGGGAAGTCCAGGGTTTGCCTAACATACATGTGGACACTCTTCTTGCTCCTACAAAAGGTTCTGAATCATCCCACCCCCGACTCACAGCCTTCTTCCCTATTTCTGGGCCCAGAGGCCTTGCCTCCACACAGCTGACCAGCTGCCCGGCCAGATGGGGGTGTGCGACAGCCCCGAACCTCAGAGCCAGACAGGCTGGCAAGATCAGCCAGGCTGAAGAATCTGAGCCTTGGTCCAGGATGGCGTGACCGAGCAGAGAAGCTGTCCCTGACCCCGGGACGGATGTGAACACATTCTGAAATGCCACACGGCCCTGCTCCCCTCCTGTCCTGCTAGACGCTGGCACAGCGCTCAGCAGCCATTCACGCAGCCGGAAGAGCCAGGACACGGGGCCGAGAGGGAGAGACAGACGCTCAAGCCAGGGTGAGATCTGCTGGAGAGGCTGAGAAGCTCTCCTTATGGGTGTGTGAGGTTTTTCTGCTCTCAGAAGACCCGGTGGTGGGGCCGGTGGGGAGGGGAAGAAAGGGACCCTCCCCATACAGCTGCCCCCACCCCAGCCCTCGGCTAGCTGTCCCGCACAAAATAACTGGAAGTGGGCACGTCTCTGAGCGGCTCCACAGCACTTACCCTTTGCCGCACTTGGGGTTTGGGTTATCAGAAAGGAACATGGGCAGGAATCTCATGAAGTCTTCCCCTTGAGGCCTCTGTTTGCCCTCTGGGGTTAAAGGTCTGCAGCGACCACAGGCAGGGTCAACCACTAGCACAGACACAGAGGGGCCCAGATGAGAAGAACGAGGTTCCAGATGTTATTTTAAAACACTTAAGGATCTAAGGGGAATTTTCCTTGATCTTTTTCCTGACCCCAAAGCTCCAGAGCTTCCAACACACGGGATTTTCACAGTCTAATCCGTCTGACATTCCATCTTCATCTGAGGCAGGCTGTACAAACTTTCTTCCCTGAAATAGGTGGCCTGCTTGGAGGATGACCCTGGTTGGTATTATCAAAGTCCAAGGCTTCCATGAGTTTACCAAGAAAACTCGAGGACAACCTCAATACTCCTAACAAAACTGCAGGGCAACGGTGATAACAGTGGGAAGCACTCCGTGAGACGTAGCCAGATCCCAACCAAGAGATGCTATTAGTGGCGTCGGGAGAAGAGAACCCGGAAGACTCTGAAAACCAGAGTCCCCTGACCGGGGCTCCGTCTGGCCTGCAGCCCTGTGGTGGGGGTTGGAGGGAGGCCGAACAACACGACACATCAGAGAACATGGCTGAGGAGAGGGATGGCGACCAAGGAAAAGGGACCGGCGCCGGTATAAACTGAGGTGAAATGCAAAGGATTTATAAATTATAATGCCACAAGTCTTCAGAGAAAAGGGAAAAATCTGGAAAAGGAGATGAAAGTACCTGAGGCATTGCAGAAGCGATCTGTGCCATTGTAGACTCTACAGCAAGAAGACTGAGGCTTGACCCAATCAAAATAATCATCGATCCAGGACGAGGGGGCAAAGCCTATTCGGGTACTGGCGAGAAGGAGGGAGAAGTTACTGACTTGCTCCGCGGGGGGAGGTCTCAGATTCAGTCCTTTTTCTCGAAACCTAACTTCACTTTCTAGATGTTACACTGCTGCCCAAAGGACAGACTTCATCACCACTTAATGGAAAACCCTTCCAGATAGGAGCTGCTCAATTAGTCCTTTTAAAGCTTTTGCTGAGGTAAAGCTAGAGTTAGCATGATTCTGAGCAACACATTTTCTAAGCAAATCTATCCTGAGTGAGCCATGTCAGGCCCAGGCGGCCGGGGGCCCCTTCCGGCTGCTTCCGCGGCAGGACAGAACGCCGGGCGGTACTGACTAGTTGTCCAGCTGAGCCGCGGTGAAGATCTGCTGCACCAGGGAGTCGTTATTGCAGCCCATGCCCCCGCACACCATGTTCTGCCCTTTCAGGGAGCTGTAGTCGTGCCCTTCCTCCAGGACGAAGTACACAGGTGGGCCCGCATGCAGGTATCTGAGCGACCTGAAGTAATCCAGCACGTAGGAGTCCTGCACGAGCGATCAGAGAACGGGACACAGTGGGAATGTGCTGACGAGCCCAGGTGAGGGGACGGCTAAGGATGGAGACAGCACTGGGATGCTGCTGGCCGAGACGGCCCCAGCCGAGATGTGGACCGTCCCCCCAACCCGAGCCAGCTCCCGGCTCCTCACCCTCCCTGCGCCCAAGGTGCTTCTTTGGCGGGCCCACCGCCAGGAAGGCACCTTACGAGGTGAGAGGCTCACTGCTCTATTTCTCTGTACCCTCCTCACCCCGAGAGTTCCCCATGCTAAGATGGGCCCCACTGCCAGGCTCCATGGCGGTCCTTGTAACCTGGGGAACCGGCCGCCACATGCATTTAGAAGCAGGCATTCACCCGGAACAACTGCATGCAAGTTTTGGAAAATGTATTTGTATCTTTGGCTAAACAAGGTAAAAGAGAAAGCAGCTTACATCAGGCATGGAGAGAGACTGATCCAATCCAATTTCCACTTTGTTCAGCACCGCGATACTGAAGGACAGGACACCCACAAATACCGCTATCTGGAATAAAAAGTGAGCTGTAAGGCAGGGACTGCTTCGTGCATGGCAGCTTAAGAACATAAATAAGATCTTCCACACGTGAAAAACGGGACTGTCCCCAACCGAAAAGTTTACATGCCACGTTAACGTAGAGAGCAGGAGTACTGGCTGAGAGGACAGCATCTAGTCAAACTACTTGGGTTTAAATCCTGGCTCCAGGATTTGAGTGACCCTGGGGAAGTCACTTAACCTCTCTCAGCTTCTACTTCCTCATCAGTAACACAGGAAAAATAAAAGATGTATAACATAAGATAGTTTTGTGGGTTAGATGAGAAAATCTGCAGACAATCCAGATTCAGCATTGTACCCAATATTCAGTGTTTGTTAAATGTTAAGTGTTACCATTACTGGGGACGAAGTCATGTTCTTTTATTAGAGCAGTGATAGGTCATCGCTGCTGGCTATCCCCAGTAGATCACCTACAGAAAGCTCTCACACTCTTGCTGGGGACTCGGGACGGTGGGTGGTGTGCTGGGGAGGTTTGTGGCACTGTAACGGGGCAGCGTGAGGAGAGAGTTGTGGCAGGACAGTTCCGTGTATCAACTGCAGTGGTGGTCACTGCCACTGCACATGTGATGAAGGGACTCAGAACTCGACATACACACGTGCCCATGTCAAATTCCTTGTTTTGACGCTGAACTATAGTTGCGTAAGACCACAGGGAGAAGCTGGGTTGATGGGTACCTGGGTCATTTCTGTACTATCTTTTTGACTTTCTATGAATCTAAAATTACTTCAAAATAAAAACTTGCTTATACTGACTACTAAAAGCTAGCTAGAAAAATATTTTATGTACTTGTACATATTTGCTTTTGCATTTTGTATATATACTTAACAACTGTCACAATCTCCTTCCCACGCTGGTTTCTTTCTTTTTTAAAGATTTTATTTATTTACTTTAGAAAGAAGCATGTGTGCAAGCAGCGGGGAGGAGCGGAGGGAGAGGGACAAGCAGAATCCGCTCTGAGCACAGAGCCCAACACAGGGCTCGAACCCATGACCCTGAGATCATGACCTGAGCTGAAATCAAGAGTTGGACGTTTAACCAACTGAGCCACGCAGGTGCTTCACCCAAGCTCCTTTCTTAGAAGGCATGTGATAAAACTGTTTTTGGAGAAAAATGAGGAAAACCACAGACAAACTCATACCACAATAGGTCGCATCCAATCCTTAAGCAGAAGTGGAGAATAGGAGTTTTTGAAGAACCGAAACAAGCAGCTTTCTGAGGCCTGGACACTAGTTCCATCTTCAGAGCCTCTGACACAGCAAAGGACATCCAGACGATGTTTCTGAGAGGAAAAAGAGGGACAAAGGTCACACCCTCCTGCTGCTTCACTTGGATTCTAGGCTGTAAACAGACTGCCATCCTGACAACAACTTACCTCTTGACGCTTGATGTCTAACCCCAAGAGACTCACAAAACACGTAATCTGAAGAAGGAAGTCAATGAGGACGGCCATCCCGGCGAACAGGGAGAAAGTGTGAACGGCTGGCATCTTTGACAGCGCCCCTGCAGGGGGAGAGAAGCTGCCCCGTCACGTCCACTTACAGCAGGGGACTCCATGCGGGTCTCGCACTCATGTGTACACAGGAACACAAGGAGCTAGAATAGACTGAAGCCACGAGAAGACCCACGCTTCCCACAACCCCCCCAGAGGAATGCCACAGAAATATTTTCTCTCTGCTATTAGATCAACAGTATTAGTCTCCCACTTCTGACACAGTTAGATGAGGGCGCTCCCAGTCAGAAGTATTGGGTTAACACCCAGAGACTGCAAACTAGCAGCCCACAGGCCAGATGATATCCTGTATGGTCCACATTAGATCAATTCATTTTAGGATGAAAACACATTTCTTTTTTTAAAAATAGAAGCCAATATTTAACAATGAGACCCAACACAAAAATCTAGATTCACAGCTTCACTTAAAAAAAGAAACTGGACCTAGCAGCACTGGGCCAGCAACACGTAACTACCCTTTCTAGACCTCTGCCTTCTGCTCCTACAGTCCTCCCAGAGTCACTCCAATCTTGAGGCACAGTGTCAGCTGCTATTATCATCACATTTTCTGATGAGAAAACAAGAGAAAGTAACTTTCTCTGCACCTGTATCTATCAAAAGGAAGTTTAAGGACCACAGGCTTGAAAGCACACTGCTCTATGGAAATGAAGACGGCATCCTGGGTCTGTTCTGAAAGACCTCCGCCTTCATGAGTCTACAGCAGCCCCGTGTGAACAGCCCATGGAGGCATTTCCATCTGTGGCCCACGGATCGCATTTCTAATCCAGCTTCCTGCTCTGAAGACGCACTCGATTGTCTCATCCCACACAGCAGACAAGGGGGCAGACAGCCCTGTGAGTAAGGCTGCGTGGTGATTTCTCCACAGGAAAGAAACACAGAGAACACTGGTTTTTGTTCCAGCTCATTCTGGCTCCTTGTAGTGAGGGGAGGTCCAAGGACCTCTGCTCATTAACAAGGCTGCTTCCCCGATGGTTTGTGCGGACAAAGAGGAATGTCTACGCCTATGGATTTTGCTCAGAGTATGGTGTTGGCCTGGCTCCTGTGGGACGCAGGAATGTCATTTTCAAAGATCCACATTTGCCACAGGTGCCAAAAAGGGGAAGCAGCAGAGAAGTTCAAGGTTATCTGTCAGTCTGGACCCCAACATCAACACTATCATGAAACAACATGAGAAAGTGGAGGGGCGCTGAGCGGCTCAGCTAGTTAAGCAGCTGACTCTTGATTTCTGCTCAGGTCATGATCTCAGGGTCATGAGATCAGGTGCCACATTGGGCTCTGCGCTGGGCGTGGAGCCTGAAGATTCAATCTCTCTCCCTCTGCCCCTCCCCCCAACCCCCCAAAAGAAAAGAGGACACTTCCAAAATGATATCCAAGATACTGCTACTGATTTTCCCCGTGGTCCACTCTGATACTTTCTGATTACAGAATAAGCTTAAACAAGGAAGTAACACGATGGGACATAGTCAGATACCCAGATCCTTCTACCTCCAGGCTCAGGAAACAGTGGGACTGGTAGAATTCAAAGAGTAATTACCTAAGAAAAACGCTACAGCCTCTGAAAAGGAGGACAGGAACATACTAGGAGCCACTTCTCCTAGGACCCTGCCCAGCTGCTGATCCAGAGTTTCTCCTTGAAGACGTTCATCTCGCTTAAAAAAAACAGAACACAATACACAGGCCATTAACCTTTCTAAATGACAATGCCATCTCTTTGCTTCTTTGTTGCTTTGTGTTAACAGTAAAGACAAATGATTAGGAGCTTCTACTTATTGTAGATAAACTTTGATGGGGGGCCTGCAACTTGTCCTGACAATCCATCCAGGGTATCACTAAACCCCTGAGCTAGGTAACAGGTGGAAAGCTCAAGGGAAGACTGGATCATCTTATCAGGAAAACACACAGAATGCAGCCTGCAGGTGGCTGGACCATTAAGGGACACTCTTACGTGCCACTGAGTCCCCAAGTAAGGTGACCAGGAAAGAAAAATATCATGATTGAGACCATATTATACATCAGCAGGTCCTATGCTGTCCTATCTTCAGTGGCACCTCTGACAAGTCTCTGATTCTTCTACACTACTGGAGACTCATTTTAGTAACAGTTGTATCCAAGGGGCGCCTGGGTGGCTCAGTGGGTTAAAGCCTCTGCCTTCAGCTTGGGTCATGATCTCAGGGTCCTGGGATCGAGCCCCATATCGGGCTCTCTGCTCAGCGGCGAGCCTGCTTCCTCCTCTCTCCCTCTCTGCCTGCCTCTCTGCCTACTTGTGATCTGTCAAATAAATAAATAAAATCTTAAAAAAAAAACAGGAAAAGAAAAAAAAATAAGAGTTGTATCCAAAATGTTTTTCGCAAGCATGTAAGCCCTTCTTGCACACATATTTAAAACTGAATTCTTAGGACGCCTGGGTTGCTCAGTCAGTTAAATGTGCAATTCCTGGTTTCAGCTCAGGTCATGATCTCAGGGTCCTGGGATATAGCCCTGGGTCTGTCCCTCTTCCTCTGCTCCTCTCCTACGATCTTGCTCTCTCTCTCAAATTAAAAAAAAAAAATCTTTAAAATTTAAGTCTCACTTTATTCCTCCAACCAAGGAGAAGGCTGAGCAAGTTATGGACACCAATGAGCAACACAGAGAACAGGAAACACCGCTACCCCACTTCCACGCTTGCAAGTACTCGGCATAGAGCGGGACAACCATTAACGGAGCTCACTACTTGGTCTGATGGCAAGCTCTGTCAGGCTATGGAAACGCACCTGGTAGGTCTGGACCAGAATGAAGATGTTGTCCACCCCGACAGCCAGCACCAGGAATGGGATGACTTCGATCACAATGAGGGTGAGGGGGATCCCAACGTAGCTGAAGATGCCCAGTGAGCATGCCACTGAGCTCAACACGATGAGGATCCCAGCGATGCCAAGGGAGATCTTAGAATCCACCTGAACCACGCAACAAAGATAGAGAGTCAGACTCTCGTTTGTCCCATGACTAAAAGGACCTCATTTTTACCTCTTTCTTGGAGTTAAAGGTGCTCTCCGAGAGAAAGATAAGAAAAGATAAAAGATAAGAAAAATATTCTAGATCTTCCCTTAGCAGCCATGCTTTACGGGCTTCAATTCTCACGTGTAGTCAAATTAGGAAAAACTGGATTATGAGAAATAAACTGTAAGTTTTAAAATAAACCAAAAATCTGGAACTGGAGAAAAATAAGTAACTAAAACAGAGAGCTAGGATTACCCACTGAAGCTGAGAGATTTTTTAGTTGTTTAATGATTGAATACGCCCTCCATTTATCGTTTGCCTGTGCTCTGTAACCCTGAGATTAGAAGTGGCTGCTTCTGGCTGTATTTGAATGTGGGATCACTTTTCCTTGCCTTTCTCCCACATTGTGTGTCATGGCTACCTAGTAAATACTGCGTTTTCTTCTCATTGGTTGACCCCAGAAGAGGTTAAGGCTGTGCTGCTTTGGTGTTTTGAGATCTGCCCTACACGAGGTGGGAGGAGAAGGAAGTCAGAGAAGAGAGGAGGTCAGGATTTCCGTGAAGGAGAAAGAAACAGTTGGGCTGTTTTTTTTGCCTTTCCCAGTGTAATTGATTTCAAGCTAGATTTCACGGGAATAACATTCAGCTCTCTTTTAAAGGAGATCGGAGGGTAGAGTAAGCTAGTTGAAATTTCAGTGCACACAGCTAGTCAGAAGGGCACACGTTTGGAGCTTCGGTAGCAATGTTTTCTCCTTAAAAGGGATCTCTTTCAGATAGTATTGCGGGCTTGGGCCCTGCGTGCAGTCGGGAGGGGATCACACGATTCCAGGTCTGGCTGCAGCTCAGAGGCCAGCAAGAGCTCCGCTTCCAGTCTGCCTGCCTCGACTTGTGGATTAGCCGGAAGCTTGATAGCTCTCTGGCAGCACTGGGGGAGGAAGGAGCGAGTTCTTATGTTTGATTAAGTCCTTTGGCTCTCTGTGTTCCTTCCGGCATCTTCCTTTTCTTGAGCTCATAGTGTTAGCATTAGAAGAATAGGTTGTGTCCGGGCACCTGGATGGCTCAGTTGGTTAAGTGTCCTACCCTTGATTTCGGCTCAGGTCATGATCTTAGGGTGGTAAGGTCCAGTCCTGAATTGGGCTCTGAGCTGGGCGTGGAGCCTGCTTAAGATAACCCCCCATCCACCCAGCCCCATGCACTCGCTGTCTCTCAAAAAAAAAAAAAAAATGGGTTTTGTCAGATGTTTATCTTGTATTTGCCGCTTACTCGGCATGAAGGTAACTGCTGGTGAATTGGAGGGAAAACCACTTCTAGACATTAAAAACCTTCTGCTCTGTTCCAGTGGTTTGGGACCAGTCAGAAGGCAGGCAGGTTCTAACTGGCTAGTTACAATCAAATGCCAGGTGTGATCAAAATAATAGTCCTGACAAAGGTTAATAATTCAAAGGTCCATTGAGTCTTGGGCCTCCGGAGTGTGGGTTGGTAAAGCATCTTTTACAGTTAATGACTGTTTGTCTTGTTTTTCCGGCTAGACTGTAAGCCCCTTGCAGGCTTGTAGCATCTTTGTATCTTGCCCGCCCCGTGTGGTTGCAGGGCATGCTGGCAGGAAGAGCTTGTTAGGCTGTTTTGAAAGAGGACGCCGGCAAATTGGGGATGAGCCAGCTGCTGTCATTTCCCCTTCTGTTTTTGGTCTTGTTCCACCAGTGTTGTGGAGCTGACTACAAGTTAGGATCACCTGGTTGGGGGGGGGTGGTGCTTTAAAAACCAAGGGCATCTGGCTCTCACATGGGAGCAGTTAAGTCCGAATGATTGGAGGCCAGCGTTGAGGCCCACATGTAAGACCTTCACCCTTGGGGGGCACCTGGGTGGCTCAGTGGGTTGGGCCTCTGCCTTCGGCTCGGGTCATGATCCCGGGGTTCTGGGATCGAGCCCTGCCCCGCGTTGGGCTCTCTGCTCAGCAGGGAGCCTACTTCCCTTCCTCTCTCTCTGCCTGCCTCTCTGCCTACTTGTGATCGTTGTCTGTCAAATAAATAAATAAAATATTAAAAAAAAAAAAAAAGACCTTCACCCTCGGGTGGTAGATGCAAGTGTTCTTTGTCTTGGCTTATCTGACCCATGGGCCCTTTCCTCTTTTGGGTGGTCTTTTCCAGACTGCTGATTAAAACCTGTCTTCTGATTGTCCCTGGGTGGTGGGAACAGAACTGGGAATGATGTTTAGTTTGCCGGGCTGTGTGTCTCAGGTTCAGAGAGGGCTGCCCCCCTGACGTACAGGCAGTGTAACTGGTCATCATGAGTCCTTGTCACGTGGGATTTGATATTGAATCATCCAGGGACGTTTCTCAGTTCCTTACTGTGCGTGTGTAAATGATGATGAATCATCTTTAGTTATTACAGAAGAATTACCAAATCTGAATTCTTGATACTTTTCCCCTTCTTGGGAGGACATTTTCATGGATTGTTCTCGACTTCCCTCTTCTTCCTTATAGGGGTTATCAGTGGGACAAGAGCGTTCACTCCTTTGTCATTTAACCACAGTTGAATAAACATTTACCGAAGGCTTTAAAAAGTACTGCATTTCACATCCTAAGCACGGGTATTGGCACGATTTTCTGATGGCATCGTCCTTGCCCACTTGTGTTTTTTCCATTTGCAGGTCCTGCTCCTGTGACCAGCCAGTCTCCTGTCCCGTGCAAACTCTGTATCCTTTACAAAGGCCTTGCCGCTGGGCATGGAAGGGAAGCTCTTGCCCCCTTTTATACTGGTGTCTGAGAGAGGTCCTGTGGCCTTGGCCTTTTCAGCTGTGAATGAGCTAAAGGCTTGGGAGCCCCCAGGGGAGCATTTCTCACCACCCAGGGCCAAGGAGCCTCTGCAAGTAGGGGGCGGGGCGGGCTTGTCTTTTGTTTCCATCTCCTCCTGGTTTACCACTTCCTATAACACGTAGATTCTTCGTCCTGGATTGTCTTTCAGCCCGACATCATTATCAGTGCAAGCCAAGGTGGGTCAGAGGGGCGGTCGCTAAGTTAGACAGTACTTGTTGGCTTGCGATGACAGAAGTCGCCAGTGCTGTTTTCGAGGTGAATTTGAGAGATGACCACTCCCTTCAACCCTAAAGTGGGAGATTCTTCACTTTATATTCTCTCTATTGTTTATTTATTGCTTTATCCTGAGCATGTTATTTTTAAAATTAATAGCTAAGAGTGGCCATTCCCCTGCTTTTGGCCCATTCCACTCTGTCCGTTCTGAAAAGCCAGACCCCATAGCACGGTGCACAAGACCCTCCCTGCCTGTCCTGACCCCCCACCTCCACACCCTCGTGCGCCGGAGCCCTTTTCTGTTCCGGCTGCACAGAGAGGTGTGCTCCTGCTTCCCACGGTGCTGGGGAGGCTTCTTCAGGATGTTAGTTGTCTTCCTAGTAGCCCCCCACCCCCTGTATCTTCCATTAGAGGACATCCTACCCATCTTCAGTCATTCGTGAAACTTTCCTGTCTCAGATCCTGGGATTCTCAGGGCGAGAGTTAGCCCTGGTGCCCCTGAGAGCCACTTCTCTCGTCTCCATGTACCTCTGAGCAGCTGTGGGAGAATCGAGAAGGGGATCGCTCAGATCATATTTAATGCAGTGTTAAATTCTCTTGTGGAACCCCAGTTGAGAAAGGCAGTGTGGATGTTCGGGAAAGTCATGAATCGGTGAATGATGAATTGCGAAATTCCCTTGGGAGCCTCCGGAGTTAACTTTTGACTGAAGAACCACTGTGGGAGAAACCAAAGTATAGGACCCAGGTTCATGCCACACGTTAACATCTTTTTAAACTTTCAAGGCTAAAAAGGGGGTTAGGTATAGGGATGGAACTGCTCTGAGTCACCCCCACCATTGCCCCCCACCATCTCCGTTTTGGGAGCTACACCATTGATGTCCCAGTGATCAGAGAGGGTCACCTCAGCGTAAGAAGCCATTGAGCATGCAGCTGTAGGGTGGCTGTCAGTCCTTCCGTCAGGTGCAGCCTGTGTGTCCTAGGCTGCACTTGGTAAGATCAGGGTTGTATCAGTGCTGTGCAGACTGCCCCCCACCCCCACCATGAATGTTTCAGGGGAACCACCTTTTGGGCTTTTGTTCCGATTTGCATCCTGTGTGAACTTTGCTGCCTCTTCCACCCAGGCTACCTCTGGAACCTCCAAGTGAAGCTTCAGCCCATCGTAAACCTCTTGCCAGATAAAGGAAGACTGATGGACTTTCTCCTCCAGAGAAAGGAGTGCAAGATGGTCATTCTGTCTGTCTGTTCGCAGAGTAAGTGGACCAGTCCTCCCCACTCGGTCTGGATTCCAGGGTTGGGACTGTGCTGCCCACACCTTTCCTTGGGAGCTGGGCCGCATTTTTGTGTCTTGTGCACAGCCTTGTCCTTCACTTGAAGGGTGGATCATTTAACCCCCTGGAAAGGTGATGAAATAGCAACATGACTTGTAGTTACTTGGGGACAAAAGCTAGATAGGACGGTGCCAGGTGAGAGCAACCCACACGCTGCTGGGGCATCTGAGGGTTAGGGCACTGCCATCCCCAGCCTGAAAACAGACATTTTCCAGAATCCAAGTCCCTCACTACAGAGATCTCTGAGCACTTCTGCTGAAACAGTCCGTAGCTACTTTTTCTAGTCCCTGGGAAGGGCTGGTGAGTGAATTCTAGGCTTTAGGTCTCAGAACGATTCCATTTCTCTCAATGCCCACTGGAGATAGGTTTGCCCTGGTGGCCCTTTGAGGTTAGTTCTTTCTGTCCCAGCAGCACGTTTGTGTTCCGAATGGACATAAACTCGGCTGACCTGTGTGAACGTTCTTTCCAGTGCTGAGTGAGTCCGACAGAGCCACATTACCTGTGATCGCCACGGTTTTTGACAAGCTCAATCACGAGTATAAGAAGTACCTGGATGCAGAGCAGAGCTACACAACGGTAAGCTGTGTGGGCTCCTCTCCACCCCTCCCCCGTGTTTCCTGAGGAAGAGGCAGGACGCCACTGAGGCCTGCGTGCTGAGGGGGCATGGTGGCCGCAGTTGGGGGGCAGCTGCTGGTCTGCACGGCTGTGGGAAGCAGGAGGGCTGCTCCCCGTGGGTTTCTGTGCACCCCTGCTCTGGCTCCCAGGCTTCTTCAGCCCTGGCCCTTGCTAGTTGGAGCCTCTCAGGGCCTGCTATAGCTCCACATGACCTGCGCTGGGCAGACTGCCTTAGAGTCAGGTGAAGCAGTGCATCGTGTCACAAAGCTCTCCCCATCTGTGGCATTCGGGGAGGGCTTATCACTCGGACATCCAGACAGTTTTATACGCGGTCTTCACTTACCGCAGGATCAGGACTTTATAAAAAAAAAGCAGGATGCATTCTGTTTTTATTAGGTAACAAACATCAGAAAGTCCATAATTCATTAGGGATTTTAAGGTTAAGAAAATGTGTCTCAAGAGGAAGCGGACTTACGCCTTCGCCTTTTAGTTCCATTCATGAACAGTAGCCTGTTTTTAAGATGACCACCTCTGCCTTCCCAAACCCTGCCTCTGCCTGCACAGGAGAAATCATTTTGTCCAAGTACCATGTGCCACCTTCTGCTCCCATTTGAGGCACACGGGGTCTAGAAATCGAGGCTTCTGGGCTTATCGAGAAGATGGTTCAGGTCACATTTGCCAATGTGTCGTTCAGGCACTAGAAGCTGGGCAGAGCCGGAGCAGTCCGCTTCTCAGGAGGCCGGTGCGGACCCAGGCAGTGATCGATCAGTCCGACATGTACACCCACGTCCTGTCGGTGTTCACGGAGAAGAAGGTGGGTGACGGGGCCCCTGGAGAGCTTGTTTGCGGGGAGCTGAGGAAAGGAGTAGAACTCAGAATGCGATTAGACCAACTGGTATCTCGGGTGAAGACCTAGTGCTAGTAGTTTGACTTCCAATACTCCGGCCAGAACGTGACTGTGGATGGGGAAGGTTCTGGATCTGTGCAAAACCAGCAAAACAGAACCGTGGGACAGATTCATGTGGAAACGAGGGGTGGAGAAATAAGCTGCAGGCGACCCCTCGCAAGTCCTCGGTGGTTTTAAGACTTCTTTTCCTCCGTAGGACATGCCTCATAAGTTCGTGATCGCCGTCCTGATGGAGTATATCCGCTCGCTCAACCAGTTTCAGATCACAGTACAGGTACCTTCCGGTCAGCAGGTGTGGTCCCAAGTTAGAGGAGCAGGGGCCGCACACCAGACCCAGGATGCGGAGTGACCTTCTCGACACTACCGTGTTGTCCTGAGGTGGGAGGAGGGGCGTTCCGTCAGGTGTCCCGTGGACGCACAGGGGACAGAAATCTGTCCCCTTCCTCGTGGAAACACATATCCAGCCCTTAGAACAGCTTGGGTCCTGGGCCCCATAGCCGCTCCTCTGGTGCAGGTGGGGGATTGGGAAATGTGCTGTCCTTCCGTCTGTCCTCAGCACTACTTACACGAGCTCGTCATCAAGACGCTGGTCCAGCACAACCTCTTCTACATGCTGCATCAGTTCCTGCAGTACCACGTCCTCAGCGACTCCAAGCCTTTGGTATGCGGCCCCCGTTTCTGTTCGTGGGCTTCAGGACTTCACGTTTAACCTCCTAACATTTGATGCTGAAGCCAGTTTGAAAATGTGTCTTTCAGGCTTGTTTGCTCTTATCCCTAGAAAGTTTCTACCCTCCTGCCCACCAGCTGTCTCTGGACATGCTGAAGGTAACTCTTGCCACAGCCGCGTTCGGAACTGCGTGCCTATCTGTTCCTGTCTCGGCACTTACAGGACCTCTCTCCCTCCCTCCCAGCGACTGTCCACCGCCAACGACGAAATCGTGGAGGTGCTTCTTTCCAAACACCAGGTATTGGCCGCCTTGCGGTTCATCCGGGGCATTGGCGGCCACGACAACATTTCTGCACGAAAATTTTTAGATGCCGCGAAGCAGACTGAAGACAACATGCTTTTCTATACTATATTTCGGTTTTTTGAACAGCGAAACCAGCGTTTGCGAGGGAACCCTAACTTCACACCAGGTGAGGCTGTGGTGGCCGTGAGAGAGGGGAGTGAACAGACCGGCAGTAGCAGGAGCAGGCTGGCGGCCGGGCCTTCTGGGGGCCCTCCTAAGAACTCCTGGGTTAGCTTTCTTAGAAACAAAATTCCATCTGCCCATGGAATCTGAATCCTGCTCTGGGACTCGCAGTTAATGCACTTCCAGTGTGGCCCATGCCACTGACCTGAGAATGCTGCTTTCTGAGGAATCAGGGATAAGACAGGAAATGGTGGCAGGAAACCGTGACTAAGGCATGTCACATGGCCTGGGGCTTACCACTGATGGTCTTAGGAAACCGAGGCTAATCTTAGCTCTTTGTCTCCCAAGTTATGAAACCTCAGGCATCTAGCTTCTTTAGGATGGGGAAGGAGCATGTGAGGTTGCGTCAGGCCCCCCAGTAACCCGTGTGGGGTGGCACTGCCAGGACAGGCAAGCCACTTGTGTCTCCAAGCAGGTGGCAGTTCGCTGGGGTTGTGAAGGTGTCCAACAGCTCTGGCAGCAGCTGTATAAATAAAAAGGACAACTCAGCAGCTTAGGAAAACAAGTGTTTTATGAAAGAAAATAAGTTAAAACCCCACCGTACATATCTATGAGCTGTGAAGCATTCATTTTGTTTTCCTCTTTTTGTGCCACATCTGATGAAATCTGTATTTCCTTTATAGGAGAACACTGTGAAGAACATGTTGCTTTTTTCAAACAGGTTTTTGGAGACCAAGCTCTAATGAGGCCTACAACATTCTGAAATCACTTGCTAGTTTGTTTTTTTATATATATATAAAAATGTGTACAAAGTTAATTTATTGCATTAATAAAGCTCTTTAAACTATAAAATGTTATAGTAAAGTGTATCTACAACATCCTCAAGTGTTACTAAAAATATGGTATAGAACTTGTGTGATGGCTTACTCCAAAAACAAAGGAAAAACATTGCATTGATTGGCCTTTAAAAAGTGTCAGGGAGCAGATCCCACTCAGCCTCGCTAGCATCCCCTCCGCCTGCCCAGGTGAGGGCTCGTTCCCGGAGACCGTGGAGGGCCCCTCGGCGTCTTGGAGCTGCCTTCGATTAGGTAATACTGCTTCACACGTCAGCTTGTGGTCCGGAGTTGAAAGCACTAGGGCCGAAGCTGCTGCTGTTCGAGCCTGCTCTCCGCATCCGCCCTGAAGACACAGCAACTGTCCCGCTGTAAGCCCACCGACCCACACAGTTCAAAGTCCCCAGACCTCGCAAGAGGCTAGAAATTTAGGAGCTGTTCTCGCTCTGTACCTTTGTATCGCTCTTGAGTGGCCAAACTTTTGGCTTTATTTATAGATGGGCCTGTGAGGGATTTTAACAAAAAGCAAAAACAAACTTCAGAATCGTTTCTTCAGGAGAAAAGGCAATCAGGTAGTTGTATTACAGTACAAACTTTCTATCCCCAGAGATTAATACCCCCTCCCCCCCGCCAAATGCCTCAGCTTCTTACAAAGCTCTGAGACAGCCAGTTGGTCCTGCACTCTCCTTCCAACCCCACCTCATTTACGGAAGCTGAAGTGGCCAGAGAAGTAAAAAAATCTTAAGGGCAATCTTGAAACGAGAGAAGCACAGGCAGCCCTCTGCGAGGCCCGTGAGTCAGGGAATGAGAGCTGCTCTGCGGCACTGCTGGGGCTTGCCCAGCGGCCGAGTCACTCCGGCCACCCCTCTCAGGGGCAGCGGGGAGACCCCAGGGCCGCAGCCATGCAAGCGCCTTCACCGTCTGACTTCAGGGCCTTGCCCAGCAGCCAAGTGGAGCCTCCAGAAAAAGCATTAGCAGCTTACTAATGAAGCCGTTTGGACCACCATGAAATCCCTAGACCAGATTTTTTTCCTTTCACAATTTTTTTTTTAAGTACCATTTGAGAATGCTTCTAGATTTCTTTTCCTTTAGTCACATGCTTCCTCCATCCACTTACCTCAGAACAAGAATGCTTACCTATGTAGCTGAGTAAGACAGGAAGGAATATCAAGCCATGGGTGGCTCCCAGTAAGACCATAGCCAGATACATCCTGAAGTAGAATATCTGGAAGATCTGAGACTTGGCAAACGCCAGCACCACAATCCCTCCAAATTTTGTTAGTGTGATTCCACTGAACACCTGAAAGAAGAGATAGCGTTGGAAAGCGCTTACTAACCTGCTCTAATTCAACACGTCCTCACAGCGATTTCTTGATGGGCAAGGCCCAAAGCAATGGGTTGAACCCCAGCTTTTAGTTACTGACAAGCAGGACTACATTCTACCTAAAATTGATTTGCTGCTTATAGACGTGGAAAAAAAAAGTAGAAGGGTAAAAGCTGTGTATTCTGCATGGACAATGGACGCTGTCTTTAAACAGCTTTCCTTACACTTTTAGATGAAAACTATTAAGGACTTTCTAGAGCAGCAAAAAACTGGCTGAGAGGCGGAAGCAGGCTATGGAGTTGAACTAAGAAGATTCTCCCGGCTCTGAGGGCCCCAGCTCCCTGGGTGCCAACACGTGTGCTCAAATCGAACCTCTCCGTTCTCTTCCTGCTTCATGGTCTGTAAAGGATTCACCGAAGAGAACGGTTCTAAAGAACTTCAGGATTTAGCTATTCATGAAATGCCCAAAGATGCATCACCCTTGGGAGTGGCTAAGTAACTCAAATTCTCTTTTTCCTACTGACTTTTCCGGTCCCTGAGAAGTTGACGAGCTGGGCACCCCGTGCGGAAACGTCTGGCCAGGCTACTTACGGAACTGCCCATGTGAGAGAGCGCCTCTTCGGCCCGTTGCACGCGGCTGCCCTTCGTGCTCACTGTGAACGCTCTCGTGATGTGGCTGCAGAACTCCACTGAAATGCCACAGCTCTGAAAGAGAGTCTCCCGTTACTGCCCTCTTGTGGCTGAAAATCCTAGCAGCAGGCACTCCTCCCCCAGGATCTGGTATGCCAGGCACCACAGGTGGCCCAGGAACCCTAAGCATCCCCTTTTTGTAACACCGAGCACCCCAGCGGTGCACGCCCACTGAAGGTGCACCGGGCAACTCGTGGGACCCTCAAGCACCCAGACTCCACTTCTCTAGAGCAGATCTGCTTGTTTTAGGGGGACTCGTGGAACCCTCATAAGGTTACCCCTCCCCCTCAAGAGTCAGCACCCCTCAGATTTGCTTTAGCTGGGCCTCCCTGCCGCTTCCCCAAAAACAGTGTTCATGTCGTAAGTACAGACACGCTGCTATTTTAGTAGTTTTTCAAATGCTCCTATCTTTAAGACTATCAGAAAGCACCTGGCAATTGCATGAGAAGCGAAAGGTACTGGTAGCGAATTCCACTAGGAAGGAGCATTTTTTTCTAAAAAGTGAACATCTTCTCATTGGGCTACATGTTTTTGCAGACCCTTCGGGACAGAAGTTCCAGGCAAAATACCCCTGTGACACCACGGAGTCGCACTTCCATTGTTCTATGTACAACCCAGGTCCCCACTCCATTAGCACTCATCCCACCTTTCCACGAGCAAGAGCTGGCCTTGGTCTTTCACCCCAAGAAACAGTTCACAGAAGTGACACGGGAGGCAGGAGCCAACTGAGTGGGCCAGGACTCACCATAACCAAATTGACCAAGGAAACCGCATTCAGACTGATGCCCCAGAGCCACATGACGCCAAACATGTTGATCAAGATCATGGCGATAGTGACACACATGATCACCGCAGACCACAGTTCACAGCCCAGGAGAACCAGGGTCACCAAGAAGATGGCTCCCAGGGACACGCTGAGATTAAAGATCGTGTCATCGATAATGGTCAGGTACTGTTCGTAGAAGACATAGAACACACTGGAGAAAAGAGCAGAAGGTTCTGTTATAGCTCGTGCTTGCTTCTGGAAGCTTTTGTTCATCCTGCCACTATTGCAGAACCAACTACTCTGATTCATCCCTTGCATAAAAACATCCTGTTTTTGTGAGACTCCTCCATAGTAATTCAAATGAACCTCTGACCACTAATACCCAAAAAAGGGCCTCGTAATGATCCAAAATGTGTATTTTATATAAAGTTTTTGTTCATAAGCTCAACCTCTTCACTTCATAGGCATTTACAGAGTATTTCAGGGTATGTTGAAAACACAAGTCCTGATCTATCCTGAGAATTACCTCAGACCAAATGAGATCTGTGCGGGGCATGAGGAGAAAAATGGTTTTTTGGCAAAGTTAGTCAGCTCTTCTCAAGAATTAGGACATCCATTCTGAGAACTTCCCCAGAAAAACAGGCTGTCCTCCTGTCAGGAATGGATCAGAACCCCTCTGAGCAAGATCACAGGGGTGGGGAAAAACCACCTGTTTCTTCTACTTTTTAGTAGTTTCCAAATTCGGTATCTCCTGAAATGCTTTATAGGAGAAAAACCCCAACAAACAAAAATGAAAAACCTCCATAAAGACACCATATCCCAGGTAACTGGAAGTCAGGGGCAGCGAGCAGCTACCGGCCAGGAACGTGCGCTCGAGCCTCTCAGTAAAGCCTGGTCCCCCGGTACCTCGCCCCCTGACCCAGGGTGCTGCTTTGAAGTGTGTCTTTCTTTGGATGGTGAGCTCTAGCTCACAGATCAGATTTTGTGTGTGCAGCACTCAGACCTTAGGGGGTGCTGCAGACCCTGGCCTTCCTTGCCCAGACGCTACTTCCCCTGATATTATTTGCTTCTGCTCATGTTGGAGAAGGTGTCAGAACGAAAGCCAAGGATCAGCTTCCCATCAGGCGAGCCCTCAGGCTGTGGGCCCTAACCCAAGACACCTTGTTTATAAAATTCAAACTACCTGTACGGGAACACACGGTAACCGCTTCCATCGAGGCCCATGGTTTTGGTGATGTTGCCGGCGATGAGGATGGCTTTTCTCATGGCATCAGTAAAGTCAGCAGAGGTCTGAAGCACAGTGTGGTAGGTCATGAAGTGAGTGGCTCCGACAGCCGTGTCATTGCCAAGGATGTTAACGGCTGAACTGTAAGCAGCATGTCCCCTATGGGAAGACTCAGTGGTGTCAGGGAGGCCACAGAAAGTCCCCGCAGACCCTGAGCATGCAAAGCGAACTGGAAATCACCTGACCCTGGCTTAGAGGTCAGACCAGCTCTAGATTTCAGGGACAGGGAAGGAAGGCCCCGTGCAAGGGAACAGTGAAGGTTTTAGCTTATTCTCTCACTTTTGGTTGTTTTAGTGCAGAGGTGCTCTTGTTTGGGTATCTGTGTTCTCCTCCGGCGTTTGCTCGGCAGTGTTGTGTAAT
Organism: Enhydra lutris kenyoni; assembly: GCF_002288905.1. Taxonomy (NCBI): domain Eukaryota; kingdom Metazoa; phylum Chordata; class Mammalia; order Carnivora; family Mustelidae; genus Enhydra; species Enhydra lutris. Next base: position 18,875,920 of record NW_019154092.1, read on the forward strand.
GGGGCGGGAAAGGACAAGGGCCCTGGAGTCCATGGCTGTGAGGCGGATCTCGGCCCCGCCCCGTATTAGCCATGGAACCCTGGGCGACGGGACTGAATCTGGGCTGCGGTGTCCTCTGTCACCTCCTCACAGGCTGTGTGGTAAGGGCGGCGACGTGGGTGAGGTGCCTGGCGCACGATGGCACGTAGGAGGCTCCCCGTAAGTGGTGGCTGTTGCTTTCCTAAAAGCTGGATGTACTCGGGTTTCTTTTATGCAGGCCAAAGCGTTCAGTGGGCAAGCAGACCACGCTGCAAGATTCGCTTTTATCTTTAGGCCCAGTCTTTCCTCTGTACCAAGTACAGGTCTCCAAGCACAGCCACGATACACATGACTGACTGATAGGAGTTTGGTTGAATTATGCATTAGGAAAATCAGGGAAGTCCAGGGTTTGCCTAACATACATGTGGACACTCTTCTTGCTCCTACAAAAGGTTCTGAATCATCCCACCCCCGACTCACAGCCTTCTTCCCTATTTCTGGGCCCAGAGGCCTTGCCTCCACACAGCTGACCAGCTGCCCGGCCAGATGGGGGTGTGCGACAGCCCCGAACCTCAGAGCCAGACAGGCTGGCAAGATCAGCCAGGCTGAAGAATCTGAGCCTTGGTCCAGGATGGCGTGACCGAGCAGAGAAGCTGTCCCTGACCCCGGGACGGATGTGAACACATTCTGAAATGCCACACGGCCCTGCTCCCCTCCTGTCCTGCTAGACGCTGGCACAGCGCTCAGCAGCCATTCACGCAGCCGGAAGAGCCAGGACACGGGGCCGAGAGGGAGAGACAGACGCTCAAGCCAGGGTGAGATCTGCTGGAGAGGCTGAGAAGCTCTCCTTATGGGTGTGTGAGGTTTTTCTGCTCTCAGAAGACCCGGTGGTGGGGCCGGTGGGGAGGGGAAGAAAGGGACCCTCCCCATACAGCTGCCCCCACCCCAGCCCTCGGCTAGCTGTCCCGCACAAAATAACTGGAAGTGGGCACGTCTCTGAGCGGCTCCACAGCACTTACCCTTTGCCGCACTTGGGGTTTGGGTTATCAGAAAGGAACATGGGCAGGAATCTCATGAAGTCTTCCCCTTGAGGCCTCTGTTTGCCCTCTGGGGTTAAAGGTCTGCAGCGACCACAGGCAGGGTCAACCACTAGCACAGACACAGAGGGGCCCAGATGAGAAGAACGAGGTTCCAGATGTTATTTTAAAACACTTAAGGATCTAAGGGGAATTTTCCTTGATCTTTTTCCTGACCCCAAAGCTCCAGAGCTTCCAACACATGGGATTTTCACAGTCTAATCCGTCTGACATTCCATCTTCATCTGAGGCAGGCTGTACAAACTTTCTTCCCTGAAATAGGTGGCCTGCTTGGAGGATGACCCTGGTTGGTATTATCAAAGTCCAAGGCTTCCATGAGTTTACCAAGAAAACTCGAGGACAACCTCAATACTCCTAACAAAACTGCAGGGCAACGGTGATAACAGTGGGAAGCACTCCGTGAGACGTAGCCAGATCCCAACCAAGAGATGCTATTAGTGGCGTCGGGAGAAGAGAACCCGGAAGACTCTGAAAACCAGAGTCCCCTGACCGGGGCTCCGTCTGGCCTGCAGCCCTGTGGTGGGGGTTGGAGGGAGGCCGAACAACACGACACATCAGAGAACATGGCTGAGGAGAGGGATGGCGACCAAGGAAAAGGGACCGGCGCCGGTATAAACTGAGGTGAAATGCAAAGGATTTATAAATTATAATGCCACAAGTCTTCAGAGAAAAGGGAAAAATCTGGAAAAGGAGATGAAAGTACCTGAGGCATTGCAGAAGCGATCTGTGCCATTGTAGACTCTACAGCAAGAAGACTGAGGCTTGACCCAATCAAAATAATCATCGATCCAGGACGAGGGGGCAAAGCCTATTCGGGTACTGGCGAGAAGGAGGGAGAAGTTACTGACTTGCTCCGCGGGGGGAGGTCTCAGATTCAGTCCTTTTTCTCGAAACCTAACTTCACTTTCTAGATGTTACACTGCTGCCCAAAGGACAGACTTCATCACCACTTAATGGAAAACCCTTCCAGATAGGAGCTGCTCAATTAGTCCTTTTAAAGCTTTTGCTGAGGTAAAGCTAGAGTTAGCATGATTCTGAGCAACACATTTTCTAAGCAAATCTATCCTGAGTGAGCCATGTCAGGCCCAGGCGGCCGGGGGCCCCTTCCGGCTGCTTCCGCGGCAGGACAGAACGCCGGGCGGTACTGACTAGTTGTCCAGCTGAGCCGCGGTGAAGATCTGCTGCACCAGGGAGTCGTTATTGCAGCCCATGCCCCCGCACACCATGTTCTGCCCTTTCAGGGAGCTGTAGTCGTGCCCTTCCTCCAGGACGAAGTACACAGGTGGGCCCGCATGCAGGTATCTGAGCGACCTGAAGTAATCCAGCACGTAGGAGTCCTGCACGAGCGATCAGAGAACGGGACACAGTGGGAATGTGCTGACGAGCCCAGGTGAGGGGACGGCTAAGGATGGAGACAGCACTGGGATGCTGCTGGCCGAGACGGCCCCAGCCGAGATGTGGACCGTCCCCCCAACCCGAGCCAGCTCCCGGCTCCTCACCCTCCCTGCGCCCAAGGTGCTTCTTTGGCGGGCCCACCGCCAGGAAGGCACCTTACGAGGTGAGAGGCTCACTGCTCTATTTCTCTGTACCCTCCTCACCCCGAGAGTTCCCCATGCTAAGATGGGCCCCACTGCCAGGCTCCATGGCGGTCCTTGTAACCTGGGGAACCGGCCGCCACATGCATTTAGAAGCAGGCATTCACCCGGAACAACTGCATGCAAGTTTTGGAAAATGTATTTGTATCTTTGGCTAAACAAGGTAAAAGAGAAAGCAGCTTACATCAGGCATGGAGAGAGACTGATCCAATCCAATTTCCACTTTGTTCAGCACCGCGATACTGAAGGACAGGACACCCACAAATACCGCTATCTGGAATAAAAAGTGAGCTGTAAGGCAGGGACTGCTTCGTGCATGGCAGCTTAAGAACATAAATAAGATCTTCCACACGTGAAAAACGGGACTGTCCCCAACCGAAAAGTTTACATGCCACGTTAACGTAGAGAGCAGGAGTACTGGCTGAGAGGACAGCATCTAGTCAAACTACTTGGGTTTAAATCCTGGCTCCAGGATTTGAGTGACCCTGGGGAAGTCACTTAACCTCTCTCAGCTTCTACTTCCTCATCAGTAACACAGGAAAAATAAAAGATGTATAACATAAGATAGTTTTGTGGGTTAGATGAGAAAATCTGCAGACAATCCAGATTCAGCATTGTACCCAATATTCAGTGTTTGTTAAATGTTAAGTGTTACCATTACTGGGGACGAAGTCATGTTCTTTTATTAGAGCAGTGATAGGTCATCGCTGCTGGCTATCCCCAGTAGATCACCTACAGAAAGCTCTCACACTCTTGCTGGGGACTCGGGACGGTGGGTGGTGTGCTGGGGAGGTTTGTGGCACTGTAACGGGGCAGCGTGAGGAGAGAGTTGTGGCAGGACAGTTCCGTGTATCAACTGCAGTGGTGGTCACTGCCACTGCACATGTGATGAAGGGACTCAGAACTCGACATACACACGTGCCCATGTCAAATTCCTTGTTTTGACGCTGAACTATAGTTGCGTAAGACCACAGGGAGAAGCTGGGTTGATGGGTACCTGGGTCATTTCTGTACTATCTTTTTGACTTTCTATGAATCTAAAATTACTTCAAAATAAAAACTTGCTTATACTGACTACTAAAAGCTAGCTAGAAAAATATTTTATGTACTTGTACATATTTGCTTTTGCATTTTGTATATATACTTAACAACTGTCACAATCTCCTTCCCACGCTGGTTTCTTTCTTTTTTAAAGATTTTATTTATTTACTTTAGAAAGAAGCATGTGTGCAAGCAGCGGGGAGGAGCGGAGGGAGAGGGACAAGCAGAATCCGCTCTGAGCACAGAGCCCAACACAGGGCTCGAACCCATGACCCTGAGATCATGACCTGAGCTGAAATCAAGAGTTGGACGTTTAACCAACTGAGCCACGCAGGTGCTTCACCCAAGCTCCTTTCTTAGAAGGCATGTGATAAAACTGTTTTTGGAGAAAAATGAGGAAAACCACAGACAAACTCATACCACAATAGGTCGCATCCAATCCTTAAGCAGAAGTGGAGAATAGGAGTTTTTGAAGAACCGAAACAAGCAGCTTTCTGAGGCCTGGACACTAGTTCCATCTTCAGAGCCTCTGACACAGCAAAGGACATCCAGACGATGTTTCTGAGAGGAAAAAGAGGGACAAAGGTCACACCCTCCTGCTGCTTCACTTGGATTCTAGGCTGTAAACAGACTGCCATCCTGACAACAACTTACCTCTTGACGCTTGATGTCTAACCCCAAGAGACTCACAAAACACGTAATCTGAAGAAGGAAGTCAATGAGGACGGCCATCCCGGCGAACAGGGAGAAAGTGTGAACGGCTGGCATCTTTGACAGCGCCCCTGCAGGGGGAGAGAAGCTGCCCCGTCACGTCCACTTACAGCAGGGGACTCCATGCGGGTCTCGCACTCATGTGTACACAGGAACACAAGGAGCTAGAATAGACTGAAGCCACGAGAAGACCCACGCTTCCCACAACCCCCCCAGAGGAATGCCACAGAAATATTTTCTCTCTGCTATTAGATCAACAGTATTAGTCTCCCACTTCTGACACAGTTAGATGAGGGCGCTCCCAGTCAGAAGTATTGGGTTAACACCCAGAGACTGCAAACTAGCAGCCCACAGGCCAGATGATATCCTGTATGGTCCACATTAGATCAATTCATTTTAGGATGAAAACACATTTCTTTTTTTAAAAATAGAAGCCAATATTTAACAATGAGACCCAACACAAAAATCTAGATTCACAGCTTCACTTAAAAAAAGAAACTGGACCTAGCAGCACTGGGCCAGCAACACGTAACTACCCTTTCTAGACCTCTGCCTTCTGCTCCTACAGTCCTCCCAGAGTCACTCCAATCTTGAGGCACAGTGTCAGCTGCTATTATCATCACATTTTCTGATGAGAAAACAAGAGAAAGTAACTTTCTCTGCACCTGTATCTATCAAAAGGAAGTTTAAGGACCACAGGCTTGAAAGCACACTGCTCTATGGAAATGAAGACGGCATCCTGGGTCTGTTCTGAAAGACCTCCGCCTTCATGAGTCTACAGCAGCCCCGTGTGAACAGCCCATGGAGGCATTTCCATCTGTGGCCCACGGATCGCATTTCTAATCCAGCTTCCTGCTCTGAAGACGCACTCGATTGTCTCATCCCACACAGCAGACAAGGGGGCAGACAGCCCTGTGAGTAAGGCTGCGTGGTGATTTCTCCACAGGAAAGAAACACAGAGAACACTGGTTTTTGTTCCAGCTCATTCTGGCTCCTTGTAGTGAGGGGAGGTCCAAGGACCTCTGCTCATTAACAAGGCTGCTTCCCCGATGGTTTGTGCGGACAAAGAGGAATGTCTACGCCTATGGATTTTGCTCAGAGTATGGTGTTGGCCTGGCTCCTGTGGGACGCAGGAATGTCATTTTCAAAGATCCACATTTGCCACAGGTGCCAAAAAGGGGAAGCAGCAGAGAAGTTCAAGGTTATCTGTCAGTCTGGACCCCAACATCAACACTATCATGAAACAACATGAGAAAGTGGAGGGGCGCTGAGCGGCTCAGCTAGTTAAGCAGCTGACTCTTGATTTCTGCTCAGGTCATGATCTCAGGGTCATGAGATCAGGTGCCACATTGGGCTCTGCGCTGGGCGTGGAGCCTGAAGATTCAATCTCTCTCCCTCTGCCCCTCCCCCCAACCCCCCAAAAGAAAAGAGGACACTTCCAAAATGATATCCAAGATACTGCTACTGATTTTCCCCGTGGTCCACTCTGATACTTTCTGATTACAGAATAAGCTTAAACAAGGAAGTAACACGATGGGACATAGTCAGATACCCAGATCCTTCTACCTCCAGGCTCAGGAAACAGTGGGACTGGTAGAATTCAAAGAGTAATTACCTAAGAAAAACGCTACAGCCTCTGAAAAGGAGGACAGGAACATACTAGGAGCCACTTCTCCTAGGACCCTGCCCAGCTGCTGATCCAGAGTTTCTCCTTGAAGACGTTCATCTCGCTTAAAAAAAACAGAACACAATACACAGGCCATTAACCTTTCTAAATGACAATGCCATCTCTTTGCTTCTTTGTTGCTTTGTGTTAACAGTAAAGACAAATGATTAGGAGCTTCTACTTATTGTAGATAAACTTTGATGGGGGGCCTGCAACTTGTCCTGACAATCCATCCAGGGTATCACTAAACCCCTGAGCTAGGTAACAGGTGGAAAGCTCAAGGGAAGACTGGATCATCTTATCAGGAAAACACACAGAATGCAGCCTGCAGGTGGCTGGACCATTAAGGGACACTCTTACGTGCCACTGAGTCCCCAAGTAAGGTGACCAGGAAAGAAAAATATCATGATTGAGACCATATTATACATCAGCAGGTCCTATGCTGTCCTATCTTCAGTGGCACCTCTGACAAGTCTCTGATTCTTCTACACTACTGGAGACTCATTTTAGTAACAGTTGTATCCAAGGGGCGCCTGGGTGGCTCAGTGGGTTAAAGCCTCTGCCTTCAGCTTGGGTCATGATCTCAGGGTCCTGGGATCGAGCCCCATATCGGGCTCTCTGCTCAGCGGCGAGCCTGCTTCCTCCTCTCTCCCTCTCTGCCTGCCTCTCTGCCTACTTGTGATCTGTCAAATAAATAAATAAAATCTTAAAAAAAAAACAGGAAAAGAAAAAAAAATAAGAGTTGTATCCAAAATGTTTTTCGCAAGCATGTAAGCCCTTCTTGCACACATATTTAAAACTGAATTCTTAGGACGCCTGGGTTGCTCAGTCAGTTAAATGTGCAATTCCTGGTTTCAGCTCAGGTCATGATCTCAGGGTCCTGGGATATAGCCCTGGGTCTGTCCCTCTTCCTCTGCTCCTCTCCTACGATCTTGCTCTCTCTCTCAAATTAAAAAAAAAAAATCTTTAAAATTTAAGTCTCACTTTATTCCTCCAACCAAGGAGAAGGCTGAGCAAGTTATGGACACCAATGAGCAACACAGAGAACAGGAAACACCGCTACCCCACTTCCACGCTTGCAAGTACTCGGCATAGAGCGGGACAACCATTAACGGAGCTCACTACTTGGTCTGATGGCAAGCTCTGTCAGGCTATGGAAACGCACCTGGTAGGTCTGGACCAGAATGAAGATGTTGTCCACCCCGACAGCCAGCACCAGGAATGGGATGACTTCGATCACAATGAGGGTGAGGGGGATCCCAACGTAGCTGAAGATGCCCAGTGAGCATGCCACTGAGCTCAACACGATGAGGATCCCAGCGATGCCAAGGGAGATCTTAGAATCCACCTGAACCACGCAACAAAGATAGAGAGTCAGACTCTCGTTTGTCCCATGACTAAAAGGACCTCATTTTTACCTCTTTCTTGGAGTTAAAGGTGCTCTCCGAGAGAAAGATAAGAAAAGATAAAAGATAAGAAAAATATTCTAGATCTTCCCTTAGCAGCCATGCTTTACGGGCTTCAATTCTCACGTGTAGTCAAATTAGGAAAAACTGGATTATGAGAAATAAACTGTAAGTTTTAAAATAAACCAAAAATCTGGAACTGGAGAAAACATATGCAGGAAACAGAAAATACTACATACAATGAAAATGGGAATGTAAACCAATTTTGCACATAATGACTTAGTATAACTAAGTAGAAACAGGGGCGCCTGGGTCGCTCAGATGGTTAAGCATCTGACTCTTGATTTTGGCTCAGATCATGGCCTCAGGGTCATGAGATCCAGTGTCAGGCTCCGGCTGGGCGTGGAGCCTGCTTAGGATTTTCTCTTTCTCTCTCCCTCTGCCCACCCCCCGCTCCAAAAAGTAGAGGCAAAAATAGGACATGATGCTGTGCATCGTCATTTTTCTCCAACACACACACACACACACACACACACATACTCCACTTACAAGAAACCTGCTCCAGCTTTTGATGTGGCCCAAGGCTATGGAAATGTACAGAAACATGACGGCGTAGCTGATCAGGACAGTGAAGACATCGCCGTTACTCTCACGATTCAGTTCATCCTCGATACTTCGCTCAGTCGTGAAAGAAATGGTCAGATTTGGATTCTCGTAGTTTTTCACAAAATTAATAAACCTAAAGGAGAGAACACATTTTATATTTTCAGTTGAAATTTAGTGACAGCTAAGGGAGAAACTTCTTCCCAACCTCTAGGACACAAAAGCCATGCTTACTCAACCCGTACCTTACATGAGGATTCTTGACACTGGAGACCAGAAGGGCAACACCCCCAGATTACAAAGTTCCAGACATGCTCATGTTTCTATCACTTGGAACAAGTTTAGGACAAGTTTAAAAGTTGGCTCACAGTGCTGGCTTCAGCAGCACGTATACTAAAATCGGAATGATACGGAGATTAGAATGGCTCCTGCGTTAAGAGAATATGCAAATTCATGAAGCATTCCATTAAAAAAAAGCCTGGCTCATGGTCTCATCTTCTTTTTTTTACTAAAAAGGATCTCTAACTGAAGCACATCATAACAAAGATATATGCTCATGGAACAAACTTAAAAGTTGATCTACAAATGCAATGCAATCCCTATCAGAATCCCAGCTGACCTCTTCCTTCATAGAAAGATACGCTGATTCTAAAATTCACATTTGCAATCAAAAGGGGCCCAGAAGAGCCAAACCCTTCTTTCTCAAGAAGAACAAAGGAGGAGGACACACACTTCTCAATTTCATACTTTCTACAAAATGATAGTAATCAAGAGAGTGTGGTACCAGCATAAGGATGGGCAAAATCAAAGAACACAAGTAAGAGTCTTGAAAGAAACCATGTATCTGTGGTCACCTAATTTTCGACAAGGTGGCAAGACTGTCCAATGAAAGAGTAAGTCCCCTTCTCAACAAGTGGCCTGGGGCCATCTGGATAGCACACAACATGAAAATAATGAATTCCAGTGGATCAAAGACCTAAACTTGAGAGCTGGAACTCTAAAATCCTCCAAAGATGACACAGTCATAAATTGCCACGTCCTTAGATCAGGCCATAGTTTCACAGACAGGACACCAAAAGTTTGAGCAACAAAAGAAAAAACTAAAAAATTGGACTTTAAAACTACAAACCTGTGCTTCAGCGAGCAGCAGAAAGAAAAACAAAGCAAACATAACAAAGAAACTGGGAGCGAATACCCAGAAATCACGTAGCTGACAGCAGACATGTAGCACACATAAGAATTCTTACAATTTAATAGTAAAAATACAAATAATCCAGTTAAAAGTGGGCAAAGGATAGGAAGAGTTATATGGATGGCCAGCACGCCCAAGGAAAGATGCTGGAGATCAGCAGCCGTCAGGGAAATGCAAATCAAAACCATAATGAGACACCACATCCCATGCACTAGGATGGCCAGAGCCAAAAGGTCACATAACAAGCGCTCACGAGGTTATGGAGAACTAAGACCCCCCACGCAGGCTGGTGGGAATGTAAGATGCTGCAGCCATCGTCGAAAACAATCTGGCAGTTCTTCAGAGAGTCACGTATGACCCAGCAATCCTACTCCTAGGTAGATAGCCAAGAGAAATGAAAACATACTTAAATTCACACAAAAACTTGTATGTGAATGTCTACAAAAGCATTATTCGTAATGGCCAAAAGGCTGGAACCACTCAAATGTGCACCAGCTGATGACTGGAGAAAAATGTGGCACAGCCACAGGATGAAACATTATGCAGCCGTAAAAAGGAATGAGGCACTGACAGACGCCATAACTTGGATGAGCCTTGGAAACATGCAAAATGAAAGAAGCCAGACACAGAAGTCCCTGTCCGTGCTTTCATTCATGTCAACGGCCAGAACACGGTAACACACGGACACAGAAAGCAGATGAATGGTTGCGCAGGGCTGGGAGGTGAGAGGATGAGTATGGGGTATAACAGCTAAAGGAGATTAATCTTTTTGAGATTAAAAAACAAAAAAGATCTCAAATTCACTGTGGTGACAGCTGCATAAAAGCTACTGGATCACACACTTTAATTGGGTGAAATGTCCAGGATGGGATTTATATTCCAACAAAGCTGTCAAAACAAAAAGCACTGAAAGGTATAAAGGGTCAAAATGCCCTGTCCTCCTAGGCCCTCTGTCCTGTTCTCTAGGGTTTACAACAGTTAACCATCTCCCGGGGCCCATGCCCAAGATTTTTTCTAGGGATGGATAGCATGTACACGAACTTCCCTAGCCATGTCGATGGCAGCTTTCATGTCCTACATCTGGAGCTGTCTGACCATCCATTCCCCTCTCTTTAGTCCCTGCAGTGTCCCTTATTAATGTGCATCCACCTTGCTCCTGGTGGCCTGCTGGGAGAGGTGGGTGCACGGGACATTTCCACACGTCCAGAGACTTGTGCGTCCCTGTGCAGGGCTATCTACTCACACAATGTTTGTGGATGAACTGCCTTACAGACTTTTTTCTTTGCATTATTAGTACCAAGTGGGGGAAAAAATGATTTAGATCTGCTGTTGGTTAATTTAGCTGAACGAGGTTTTAGTGCCTTCTGTTAGCGCCCAGCTTCCCCCAGAACAAAGAGCAACTCACTCTTTCTCCCAGGCCTGGGCCCTCTGGAGCTTCTCTGTATCATTGTAGTAATTATTGACAGGAAAGGTAATCACAAGGGCTGTAGCGTTATTGTAGTTTTGATCTAGAATGGAAAAAAGAAAATGGGACATCCAGAAGATGAGAAGCATGCAGAAAATTAGACAAACACAAGGGAAAAATCACAATACAGAGAGGTGACTGATTTTTCACGGGGCTGTAGACTGCTCTAAGAACAAAAACCAGTTTATGGACATCGTGTCTACGCAGCTCAGCTAATGAATAAAAAGGATGCTCTATCTGACGTAGGCAGTTTCATTCAGGATGAGTAAATTTTTTTTTTTTAAAGATTTTATTTATTTATTTGACAGAGAGAGATCACAAGTAGATGGAGAGGCAGGCAGAGAGAGAGAGAGGGAAGCAGGATCTCTGCCGAGCAGAGAACCCGATGCGGGACTCGATCCCAGGACCCTGAGATCATGACCTGAGCCGAAGGCAGCGGCTTAACCCACTGAGCCACCCAGGCGCCCTGCTTTTTTTGTTTTAACTACGGAGCATGTGCATGGTAAAAATTTCAAGCAGAAAGATATGTGCAGTTTCTCCTTCCCCAGGCCTCGTTCTATGCTTAGTTCTCCTCCCCACCATCTGAAATATTTCCAAAGACACTCCATGCATGCTCAAACACATATATTCTTGCCCTTTCCTTTGTTTTTTTTAAAATATATACATATATATTAAAAGATTTTATTCATTTATTTGTGAGAGAGCAAGTGCGCACACGTGCACAAGCAGGGGGAGCAGCAGGCAGAGGGAGAAGCAGGCTCCCTGCTGAGCAAGGAGCCCAGTACGGGACTCGATTCTGAGATCTTGACCTAAGCCAAAGGCAGACGCCCAACCGACTGAGCCACCCGGGCACCCCAACCTTTCCTTCTTAATGACACAAATGGCAACACACTGTTCTGCACGTTACATTTTTTCATTTATATCTTGGAGACGACTCCATTTTAGGACATAAAGAGCTTCTTTCTTCTTTTTTTCTGCTGTATCGTATTTTCTAGTATAATTTAACCAGTCTCCCGTTGATGGACATTTCTGCAATTTTTAGGATCATAACCAAAAGTACTACAAAGAAAAACCGGATAAATATTTTTCATGTGTCAAGTACATAGGTGGAGAATCAATTCTTACAAGTATAAGCACTGAATCAGAAAGTATGTGCAACTGCAATTTTAATAAATTCGCCTAAACTGCCCTTCAAAGAGGTTATCCTCTTTTTCATTTCTTTATTTAACAAGACATCTACTGAGACCCTGCTTCATGCCAGGCATTATTTTAGGTTCTCTGGATATGTATCAGTGAACAGAAGAGAGAAAAATCCCTGCCTGCCTTGAGTTAACATTCTAGGAACCACTTACACTCCCCTAACAATGGGGTCGTACACAGGGTTTATCAGACTCTTAGGTCTTTGCCCCTGTGTTGGATAGAAAAGACTGAAGTGAGGTACATTTCACTATCCAGGAGTGAGGTTGGGCATTTTTCCCATGTAATGAACAGCCCCATGTATTTGTTCTTTTGCTAAATTTCATATAGCTTTGCCTACTTTTCTCCTGGGTTGCTGACCTTTTCTTTTTTTCATAAGAGACCTTTATATATTAAGGATACACTGTCCATTATGTGTACTGCTTTTTTCCCCCCTCTGGTTTACTTGCCCTTTTTAATGTTTTTTAACTTTATGATGCTTGTTTTCCACATAGGAATTTAAAATTCTTATGTAGTCAAATTCATCAATGTTTTCTTTTGTGGCTTCTGGGTTTTGTGTCTCCCTTAGAAATGCCTTCCCCGTTTTAAAATTATCTAAAAAAAATTCCTCCCATACTTTCTTCTAGATCTTAAATAGCTTCATTTCTTATACATCTGTTTTTGACAAATCTGGAGTTTATGCGGATGGAAGGAATAAGGAAGAAATCAAATTTAATTTTGATGGCTGTGGCTTGCCAGTGGGTGACACCATCTTTTCTCCACCCATCAGAAGTGCCGCTTTATGAGGCAGAGTACAATTTAAATATAGATAGGACTTCTCCCCTCCTATGGGGTGAGGAGAACAACATCTAATTGGCCTCTTCCTTGGACTGCAGAAAAACCTGTTGAGCTGCCTATAATCAGGCTTCGGATGCCAAAGGTGTCACCTGAATCATGACCCCGTCATACCTGATACAGTCTGTTCCAGGTGCTATAGGAACCAACAGCAAAGGGCAAACCCACTGCTCCTCCCTCTAGAGAAGTGTCTCAATTCCTAACCAACTGGTTTGGGAGGAAAACACAGAACAATTTTGTTTCTTTTTCCCTGTATTTCACATATTATCTCTCTCCAATTAAAGATATATATATATTTTTTTAAGATTTTATTTGAGAGAGAGTAAGAGAGCACATGCAGGGTGAGTGGCAGGCAAAGGGAGAGGGAGAAGCAGGCGCCCCACTGAGCAGGGAGCAGGATGTGGGGCTCAATCCCAGGACCCTGGGATCATGACCTGAGCCGAACGCAGAGGCTTTAACCCACTGAGCCACCCAGGCGCCCCCCCACAGATGTTCTTAACCTGATGTCCATGGACTCCCTAAGGGTTCCTTGAACTCCTTGAAACTAAACAATGAATTGTGTGGAGGTGTACAATTGCAATACATTGCAATATTCTGGGGGAAAGTCCTTGGCTTGTGACAGCTTCCCAAAGTGTGAGCTTAAGAAGGCGAGCACCATCTACTTCTTTTACGCCCAGAAGAAACCCCAAAGCCAAAGCCCAAAGCAAGCCTACACTTGGGATTTAAAAGATGGGGAACTAGAATGACTGCTCACTCCATGACATCTTTGTAATTACCACTTGACTCTTAGTGACAGAACCAAGACTACTTTACCCAATAGAAAAAGCAGAAGCTTCTCTTACTTACCATCATAGCCTCCTAACACAAGCCACGGGAACACTGGCCCACCAAACGTACCCAGGCAAGGGTCATGGAGCAAACTGGTATCATTCAGAGAGGCAGGAGCCCTGCAAAGTGTAGAAAACACCTCCCAGTTAGAATAAGCCCCAAAACATCACAGAGACCTAAACATTTATTTCTTTTCAAGATTTTTTTTATTTACCTGAGAGAGAGATGGAGAGCGAGCACAAGAAGGGGAGGTCAGAGAGAGAAGCAGATTCCCTGCCGAGCAAGGACAAGGAGCCCGACGAGGGACTCGATCCCAGGACTCCAGGATCATGATGACCTGAGCCGAAGGCAGTCACCTAACCAACTGAGCCACCCAGGCGCCTGAGATCTAAACATTTACACAACAAACATTTGAAGATGCAGATGATATCCTAGGTACCATGTGGGCCCTGTGGTTCCTTAGGTAATGGGGTTCAGCACTTGCCTCTGGGAGCTCAGAATCAGCGAGCGAGAGGCAGGCGAACCCAGCATGAGGCAGTCAGTAAGGCACGGTGCACACAGGAGGACCCACGCGGTGCATGGCACGGAGCAGGGAGCAGCTAATACACAGGGAAGACTGCCGCCAGAAAGAGGAGGCCTGCACAGAAGCAGGTCTCTGAGGCCAGGGGACGATTCCCCTGTTGGGGGGGGCTAAGGGTGCTCCCACAACCACCACATGGGAAGAGAGAACGGACGAGGGAGAAGAAAGCAACAAGACAGCCATGTCTGAAGCCATGCAAGTCCTGTCTAGAGCATGGGGTGCCCACAAACCGGAGGACTTCTGAGGGAAGGGCCAGGACCGGAAAGGGCAAGGGACAGTGAAAAAAAAGATGAAGTGGTCTGCTGCGTGGTTCGGACTATTACACTGCAGGCACTGGGGAATGAGAGACATGGGGAAGAAGGATGTCATGAACTGTTCTAGAAAGGTAACTCAGAAGGTAAAACGGAAGGGGTCTAGAAGTGGAAAGGAAAGGGGCAGAAAAGCCCCCCGCAGACCCGTCAGGTTCGTGCAAGGGTCCAGGCAAGGATGGTGCCGTGAAGACAGCCAGTGGGGGACCAGCATTCCAGGACTCATCCTGAGCCAGACCTCTGCTGGGCACTCAGGAAGCTTCTCACAGATGATCCTAAGCTCGGCCCTTCAGAGCCCGTAGCTGATGGGCTCAGGCTGGAGGTCAGGCCACCTGCTTGGGGCAAACAGGCTGCAGGGACGAGTCCCTGTCAAATCCCACCAGCCCCCACACACGGGACCCTGCCACATTGTGGATCTGAGAGCCATCCAGAGGTTAAAATCCATAAGAATTACACGAGGGAGATAAGGATGCGGAAGGATGCGAGACAGAGCCTCAAGGTGGAGTAACTGGTAGATGTGGTGCCATCACATGATATGGGGTATGCGGGGGAAGGAGATCTATGCTTGGTTCTGGGTGCACCGGGATGGCCATTCTTGCAGGACCTCGGGGCTGGGGGGAGGCCCACGAAAAGTTGGGGAGGGAGGTGAGAGCTGGAGACACAGAGGAGCAAAGATCCGCGAGTGGGAGTGAAGTGGCCCACAGCACCGTTTCTGCACTGACCAAACTACATTCCTGCCGTGGAAAAAACACTAGTCTCCTGAATTCCTAACTGCCACAATTTTGTTGACCTACATTTTATAAGATAGGAAGCAAATAGCTTTTTCCTTTAAATATAAAAATTGAAGAATATTAATTTTGTTTTTGTCAATATTCAAATCACCCATGGCTGTCCTATTCCATCTATCCCGTGGAGGATGCTGCCTTAGTCTACACAGGCATGCACTCAGTGTTTTATGGGGAGAGCTCAGATTTTTAGAGGGGACCTCCTTGAAATAGAGCAACCACAGCCTAACTACCTCAAGATCACATCCCAGTAATAAAAACAGAACAGAGCTTAAGGCCACCAGGCCAGACCCGACGTCAGGAGCGGCTGGCTCCAGAGATGTGGTTAGCTGACAGCACACTCGAAAATGACAAGGAATGGGGCACTGGGATAGCTCAGGCGGTTGGGCATCCGACTCATGGTTTCAGCTCAGGTCATGGTCTCAGGGTCGTGAGATCGCACCCCGTGTCTCTCTACCCTGCGCCTCCCGCGACTCTCGTGCACACTCTTGCCCTCTCTAAAATAAACAGATCTTTTAAAAAAGTGACAAGGAATAATTTCTGTGTCCCAAGGTGACCCAACAGCCATGGTGGTTGTTTGGCTGGCTGAACGATGGTCTCTAGGCCACATGAGGGCATTAAGGGACAGCAGGCCTACCAAGGGCAGGCTGCTCTCCCTGCTACAGGCACAGGCCTGAAGATCACCCCGCAGGTCGCCAAGCACTGTGACTAATGCACATGGTAACTGCAGCCTGCCCAGCTGGACAGGCCTCCAATGGGAAGCAGCTTCATTGCCCTCTGGTCTAAACTGTGCACCAATCCTACCCCCACTTCTCAAGGGGACGCCACACATTCTATTTCATTTTATTCTGAGAGAGCAATAGTGAGTGTGCACACACATGCATTGAGAGGGGTAGAGGGGAAGGGGAGGGAAAGGAAGAGAATCTCCAGCAGACTCCATGCTGAGCTGAAACCAAGAGTTGGACGCTTAACCAACTGAGCCACCCAAGTGCCCCGACATTTTAAAAATAATTTGATATCACGGTATAAATTCTTATCTGAAAGACAAGAAAAAGCACTACAAGCTTCTGTTTTTGTTACTGTGATACCACTGGTGGTGTGGCAGATGCAACTGTGCGTTATCAGTCCAGGCATGAGTTAAATGCTGAGTGGTACCTGCCATTCCTTGCTTATACGCCATGAACACTCCCACCCCAGCACCTTTGTACTTGCTGCCTGTGTCACTGGAACACTTTCCCCTCCGATATTCACAGGCTCCCTCCTCTCCTCTCCGTGTGAGCCGGTGTCCACCCATCTAAAGCAGCACACCCCACTGCACTCATCTCCTTGCTGGGCTTAATTTCTCCAAAGCTCTCATCTCTACCCGGCATCAGAGCATCTGCCTGTTTATTCGGTGTTGGCCTCCCTCCACTAGAGCATGCGCTTCACAGGGCAGGGCCACGCTGTGTGCTCGCTACTGGGTCTCTGGCCCCAACAACAGCGTGTAGTAACAGCAAGTGCCCCCAGGTCAGGGGGATGAAGGAATGACCATCTCCCACCACGTACCGTACGCAGTATAGCAAGTGCGTGTGGTAATCTGCGTACACGAAGAAGTCATCGCCTACTTCGTGGTCCAGCATGGAATGGCTGTTCTGGAAGTAATTCAACACGCTCATGATGGTGCAGTTCTTGTTATAGGGTGAGAGGGGGGCTAAGCAGATGTCCTGAAGTGTCACGGTCTCGTTGTTGTAAAAGGCAGTGATGTTTTCAATGGCGGTTTGTAAGTCAAGAACCTGAAAGATTTTAAAAACAAATCCGGAAACACATCAGATTTCTCTCAGATGGTGACTAATGCCCTGACAGTTCAGAAGGTAAAGAGCATTTGGGGAAAATGATTCCTCACACAAGGCAGAGGACTAAGACATGCTGTGGGAACATATGTGACGGCACCTGGGGCCCCCTCTTAGAGACAGCCAGCTGGGAGAGAGACCCCGCTGAGAGGCGTCCCGAGAGGTGGGAGGGGACACCATCACCAGGACAAAACCCAGTGCCAGACACACAAACAGCTCCCCTTCCACCTCCCTGCAGAGGTCAACCACAGGGCCACAGAGGGGAGATGGGGACAATGCGCCCTGTCCTCCTGACACACTACCTCTTACCGACAAAATGCCCCCTATTGCCTCGCTCTGTGCCACCTTCATTCATGTACATTCCCATACTTTCTAACAGAGAATGCGTTCCTGGAGGTAAACGACTACACTGCACATCTTTTGCAACAAGCTGGGGAAAATCAACAGAGAAAAGACTGGGCAGAGAAAGGACTGAGACCATTCTGATGTTTTTTCCAGATACCAGACTTTCTGTAGGCAAGAACCATATTTAAAGGGAAGATCACGTGATTGTGCAACGTTCATTAACAAAAAAATCTGCAGGATGCCAGTTGTTCATAGATTGAGTTCTCCCAGGCAAGTGCGACCAGGGAGAGTGGGAAGGTTTGAAGGCGTCTGTAAGAGAGCAGGACGGATCTTGTTCCAAATGCAGCTCTTACCAAATGCAGGCTGGAGCCCACACTCAGGCAAGGAGCCCCCCACACACTGCAGGGGGGCTCAGCATAGCTCCTCCCTGGGCCCCCAGCGCAGCACAAGAGGCTTCACTCCTTGGGGTCCTGGCACGTTCCTTTTCAATTACCAAGGAAAAAATTTACTAAGGTGAATTATAAATACACTCTGCATCTTGATTTCAAGAAAGAAGCCAGCCCTGCTACATGAAGGAAATACAAAAGCCGGGGCGCCTGTGTGGCTCAGTGGCTTAAGCCTCTGCCTTTGGCTCAGGTCATGGTCCCAGGGTCCTGGGATTGAGCCCCACATTGGGCTCTCTGCTCAACAGGGATCCTGCTTCCTCCTCTCTCTCTCTGTCTGCCTCTCTGCCTACTTGTGATCTCTGTCAAATAAATAAAATCTTTAAAAAAAAAATAATGTTAAAAAAAAATACAAAAGCTGTCTACAGTCAAGCTCTCATTAAGTTCAACATCCACCATTTGCTTTCTTGAGAAGTAAATGAAAAGTCCCTTTCCTTCCTCACTGTTGGGTCTTCAAGCTCTCCCACTACGTTCAGCCCCAACCCCAGAGCAGGTGGACGCCCCCCACACGGTCCACGTGGAAAAGCCGGTCAGCACAACCTTGGGCTCCCGGGACTGATGTCTGCTAAGAGCACGTTACCTGGTGCAAGATCCCTCTGTCGAGCGGGGGTCCAAAGGGCACATCAGAGCCAGAGGGGTACGGCTGGTATGTGTGCGTGTTGGTGTGGGGGGCCTGGATGATGAGCTGCTCCGTGCGGAAGAAGGGCCCGAAATGCGTGTCGAAGTACTCTTTCTCCAGGCGCGCCTGGCTGCCGGGGGCCGACCACAGGTCCACCGGGTTGGTCGTGACCCGGACGAACACCAGGCCTGACGAGCAGGCGGCGATGAAGGCCAGGGAGAAGACGACGATGCAGCCTGGGTTGCGGACGCAGAAGGAGCCCCAGTGGGAGAAGAGCCGCCTCAGCCAGCCCTCGAATGCCGCCCCAAGCACGTCACAGCAGGATGCCTCCCCTGCAAGAGCGGACAGGAAGGGAGGCAGGAGGTTAAGAGCCAAGGGATTCCTGAGAGTAGGAACGACACAGGGAAGGGCACTGAGCCTGCACCGGGGGGTGGCAGGAGATCCTGCGCTGCTCCCCCGACCCCGACCCTCAGCACCTACCCGTGTAGGAAGCCACTCTCCTGGCCTGCCCACCGTGACAGCCATCCCCACACAGGGGTGAGTGCTCTGAGCTCTCTGTCCACAGCAGGGCCCGTCCAGCTTTGCGGTTGCCCCTGCTCTCCGCCCACTACGCCAGCCCCTCCAGCTCTTGCCCCGGTACCTAACTACCCTCCTGTAGGTACTCGGTACCTGATTCCCGTCTGTCAGCCTGAGCAGACGGCTGCTGCCGCAGAGGCAAGGACTGGTCTGCCGGGATCTCACAGCTGGGACACAAGCACAGGGCCTGGCCCAGACCTGGTGCATAAACGCTTGCAGGAGACCCCAACACCCGAGCCCACACGATCCTAACCGTGTACAGAGCTGCCTACCTTTGTCACTGGCATTTACGGAGAAAGCAATGTTGCTGTCAATGGGGGTGTACTCGGAGACAAAATAGCGTTTTCTGAAAAATAAAAGCACGTGAGCAGTATTAGGGGACCTTCATCATATGAGACTATTTTTCTGACAGTCCTGTAATCCCATTAGAAGCTAACTTCCTGGGGCGCCTGGGTGGCTCAGTGGGTTAAGCCGCTGCCTTCGGCTCAGGTCATGATCTCAGGGTCCTGGGATCGAGTCCCGCATCGGGCTCTCTGCTCAGCAGGGAACCTGCTTCCCTCTCTCTCTCTCTCTCTGCCTGCCTCTCCGTCTACTTGTGATCTCTCTCTCTGTCAAATAAATAAATAAATAAAATCTTTAAAAAAAAAAAGAAGCTAACTTCCTCATTCTGTTTTCTTTTTCCCTAACTGCTGGCTTCCCCCGCCCGCCGCCCCGCTTTCCTTGTTCTAAGTCCTGCTCACCAGTCTCAGAAGAAAATTTAAGAAGGTTTTTTTAGGATTTATTTATTTGAGATAGAGTGGGAGAGCAAAAGCACAGAGATGGGGGTGGGGTGGGGGAGGCAGAGGGAGCGAGAAACTTTAGCAGACTCCACACTGAGCGCAGAG
The DNA here is from genome assembly GCF_002288905.1 of Enhydra lutris kenyoni. Taxonomy (NCBI): domain Eukaryota; kingdom Metazoa; phylum Chordata; class Mammalia; order Carnivora; family Mustelidae; genus Enhydra; species Enhydra lutris. The sequence continues at coordinate 18,895,942 of NW_019154092.1, forward strand.
CTTGATGCAGGGCTTGATCTCACGACCCTGAGATGATGACCTGAGCTGAAACCAAGAGTCAGACACTTAACCAACTGTGCCACCCAGGTGCCCCTTAGAAGGTATTTAAAAAACAGATTAACAAAGGATAGTTTCCCCTTGTAGCCTTCATTTAGGTTTAAGACTTTAGGTCCTTTAAAAGCAGCGAACACAGCGCTGCAGCGGCAACGTGCATTCCTAGCACCTAGGGCATCGTTCTCAACATCAGTCTCCAACACAAGGAACCGGGGCTCCCTGTGGAAGAGGTGGAGTCCAGGCTGGGGCAGGGAAGATACGAGATGAGTCTGGAACATCTTGTGATTCCAGAAACTAAGGACAGGCTTGACAAAGGTGGGGCCAAGGTAAAAACGAAACACAGGAGTCAACCAGAAGGTCCAAACTGGAAACATCTGAGCAGCGGGACAAATGGCAGTGTTGACCAGAGCCCACAAAATTAAAAAAAAAAAAAAAAAAAAAAATCCCTGATGTAAATATAATTCAATCAATAGTTAATTAGAGCAGGAAGGATAGCTGTCTATACAGAGTAAGTCCAATTCGTAAAGGCAAAAGAGATACAAAACCACCAAAGCACCAAATCACCACCAGGCAAACGCCCCAGCAGTACCCACTGCAGACAAGAGCCACCAATGGACGCCACAGTCAGTGGACAGTTTTAGGAGAAACAAGGTATTAACCCAGTTCTGAACCATCTCCCTTCAGATATTGATCAACTCCAAAGGGAGAAGGGGCAACTCTGTAGGAGAGAAACGCAGCAGACACCCTCTCCATCCAGTGACCAAGGTTCGTATCACCAGTGGGGAGATGCAGTGAAATCATGCAGCACCCAAATGAGATGCTGAGAAAGACTCATCACTTCTGTGGTGCTCTTGCCACAAACACAGCCTCAATCTGATCATGAGATCAGATCAGAAAAAGATCTATCAGATAAAGCCTACAGAGGGACATTCTACAAAATAACTGTCCAGGACTCATCAGAAGAGTCAAGGCCATAAAAAACTCCAGAAAATCAGTCACAGACTGGGAGACAGTAGTAAACAGAAAGTGAACGTGGAGTGGGGTCCTAAACAGAACAAGGGTGGCAGAGGAAGGTTTTCCTGGTAGTAGTTGAACGAAGTGTGTGGTTTAGCTAATACAGCTACACCAGCATCGTTTCTGCGGTTCTGATAATTACATACTATGAGTGATGGAAGTCGTAACATTAGGGGAAGCTGTGTAAAGGATACATAGAAACTCTATTTTTGCACCCTCATGTTCAGTCTAGCATAATTTCAAAATAAAAGTTAAAGAAAATGTACTTCCTCATTGTGAATCTAAAAGGATTGTAGACAGTATGGCATTTGACTAGATTTGAATCAGATTCAGCTAAGGCGGGCTGTTAAAGAATGGGTGATTAATGCACGGTGCTTTAAAAATCACTCAGCGATTTGAATAAATCACGAAACCAACTTCAAATGTTTAAACGCCTCAGCAGGCCTCTGACTGCCTACTAATTAAACCCAGGACACACGCAATCACAGAGTGTATTCACGTGATACTTGTTTCTTGGTCGCATTAACCAAGGACTGCCAGGCACAAGCTGGAAGGGCCACTTGGATCACCCTGCTCTTCTCGCCCTGGGGATTACACGGAACTGCTCACCTGTAGCACCACACGGCAAATACTGCTCCAAAGAAGACAAGCAAGAACGCCATGTAGGTGGTCCACATGATGACATACATGGCGTCCAGGCCCAAGATTCTCCAGGGAGCCGGAGGGGGTGGCGGCTGGGGCCTGGGGCCACACACGGCCAAGCAGTCTTGGCAGCTGCACGGCCCCGTGACCTCATCCACAGACTCGTCACAGCCCTTGGTGGCGTTGTTCATGGGCTCCATCCCATGGGCCGGAAGATCTGCAGGGGGGATGGGCTTGAATGAATATCTCAGGGAAACAAACGACAAATTCTGCATTCGATGATACTGAAACCCAGTGATAAAGCACACTGACGATACACGGACCACCACCGTAAGAGCAAAAAGGACAGGAGGCTTCCGTGTGATTGCATGAGGTTTTGCAGCCTTGTCCTGCAGAAGTGTGAGTTTCTGCCAATAACTTTGGTCACAGGTTTGTCCCCGAGGTCGGAGCAGCCCACATTCCACCGTACAACTCCACGGTACAACTCCACGGAGGAGCAAGTCTACCAGGATCGCGGGGCTCCTTAGAAGTCCTCTGTAATGCTTTGGTTTTTTGTTTTTTGTTTTTTTTAATACAAAACAAAAACCCGGACTCATTCTTTCAACTGGGTAGCAACACCTGAAGGCAATTCCGCCTCCTCCACGCTCCTTGCCAGCCCCCTCAATTAACCAGGGGTAGGGAGAGAATGTTCCACTTAGCTCTCTCACTCCTGGAAAGTCCAGGAACTAGTTACCTGAATTTGTTTATCTTCCTGTTGCAGATTAAGGTTCCTGGGCTTGGGAGTCTACCTGAGAAAATGGGTGTGATGGTAAAAGGCGCCTGGCCGTTGTCCTTATTGAACATGTACTCGATCCAGTTGGTGGCATTGCAGGCCCCGGCGTCCTTCCCACACAGGAGCCCCAGGGCTTTGTCATTACTGGAGGGGGCCTCCACGTCCCGGCAGGCGTTGTACATGGCTGGCAGAGGAAGGAGGGCAAAGGGCTGAGACACCATGCTGCTTTAGTCAAGGGGTGGGGGGGGGGGGAGATCTTACAAAAGGCACCTCGAATGCGGACGCAGCCATCGGCCCCGTACCCAGAAGCCCCTGGCCGGTGGGTGGGACAGTAAACACCCAGGGAAGGAGTGAAGATTACCCCTGACAAAGACATATCACCCTGCCAGCAACACACTGGGCTACATTCCAAGTAACTTAAACATAAAAAATACACTGGAAAGGCTTTACATGATCCCCGTAGCTCAGGTAAGTCTTATCACCACTGCAGAGAAGAATGCGCGGAGGCTGAGGAAGGAGAAGCAAGAACCCTAGTGTCTTTGCAGTCAGTGAAGCTGGTTCCACAAATCTGGGGCAGGAAACCCCACAGCTGAAGAGTTTGGAACTCTGAGGAGGAATTTGGTTTTAGGGCAGAGGTCACGTGTGAATGAACCTACTACTGCTCTCTTTTGTCTCTGTTTTAGTGCACATAAAGACAACACTTGAAATAAGGGCAATGTCAATGACCTCTTGCACATAACAAAGCAGCCGTAATGGGTCCTGCATTAACACTCACTTACCAGTGCCCACCACAGAGGCCAGCCAAGGCGGCAGGCTGGAGCAGGGGCCTGCTCCAGGGGCCGGCAGGTGACCCACCCCCTACCCCCGAGCCCTAACTGACCAGCGGGCTACTTACAACCAGGCCCAGCTACCAACAAAGGGAGAGTTCCATACTCCCCATACCGCCTCATCTCCTCCCTTTAAGAGCAGCCCCCAGCCCCTCCCCCCTTCCAGACCCCCCCTCCCCCCCCCCCCCCCCCCCCTGCCGCCCCCCCCCCCCCCCCCCCCCCCCCCCCCCCCCCCCCCCCGTGCAGACTTCTATCCCCTTTATTCTGCCTTAGGTGATTTTTTTTCACTGTCCGTGCCACTGGCTTCCAGCTGGTCCTCATCCCACACCTGGGGGCCCCCATCTGATTGAGAGACACCCCGTTTTAGACAGCATGTTAGAAACTTGTTAGAAACGTCCCAGGATCTTTTTCCCTAAACTCTAAGGAGAAACTTAATAAACTCATTGTGTTTTACCCTCACTCTTGAAAGGCAGTTCGGGTGGAGTGACCTCCTTAGGACCACGAGGATTCCACTACCTTCTGGCCTCTGTCACTGCTGGTCAGGAAATCTCCAAATGGCATTCTTTTAAAATGATTCCTATCTTTTTTCTACTTCTTTTTAAGAGACTAGTCTTTGGAGCTTTATAGTTTTTCTATGTTATGTTTATATATGGATTTTTTAGCAGTTTTATTGAAACAGAATTGGCCTACCGTATAGTTCACCTATCTGAAGTCCCCTGAACCCCTCCCCTATGAATACTCGCCCTTCCTGAAGGTAAACCACAACCTGAATTTGATGTTTCCTATGCACGTTTATGTATTTTCATGGTATGTTGTATCCATAGATATGCAGTACTATTTAATATAAAAAACATGTTACATATATCCTGTAACATATTCAGTTTTTTAGGTCATTCGAGTGACACAACTAATTCACACATTTAACAGTTTTAATTATTCTATTACAGACTATGACTATGCTCCAATGTTTATCCATTCCCCTCTGAGTTAGCATTTAGTGCCTCTAATTACTTATTTTTTATGAGATTTTATTTATTTATTTGAGAGAGTGTGAGCAAGCATGAGTAGGGGGAGGGGCAGAGGGAGAGGGATAAGCAGATTCCCCGCTGAGTGGGGAGCCTGATTCGGGGCTTGATTCCAGGACCCTGAGATCATGACCTGAGCCCAAGGCAGACATCCAACTGACTGAGCCGCCCAGGTGCCCCTATTTATTTTTTAATGGACTTCTTAAAAAGGAGTTTTAGATGGGGTGCCTGGGTGGCTCAGTTGGGCATCTGCCCTGGGCTCAGGTTGAGCCTCACATCTGGGTCCCACTCAGCAGTGAGTCTGCTTTTCTGGCTCCCTCTGCCCCTCCCCCTGCCCACTTGTACTCTCTGCTCACTCTCTCAAATATTTTTTTTTTTTAAAGAGGAGTTTTAGGTTCACAGTAAAATTGGGCAGAATTCTCGTATAACTCCTGCTCATAAGCACAACCTCGCCACCATCAACAGTGCCCAGGGGTGCATTTGTTACATATGATAAACCTACGATGACAGACCACTGTCACCCAAAGCCCATAGTCTTATTTTGGGGTTCACACTAGGTACAGTACATTCTATGAGTTTTGGCAAATGTATCATGATCGTACCCATGGTCACAGTATTAAACAAGCCTCACTGCCCTTAACAACCTCAACATCAGAACTCTTTGATTTCAATCACTTTCAACAAATGCTAGATGGTCTTTCTCAGACTGTCCTATGATTTCTAGTTGCTGTAGATCCCTTTCTCCTGCTGTTGTACCTGCTTACTGTCCCTTATGGTAATGTGTTTCTTCATAGTCAAACCTCCCTCCTCTACTTTCCCTTCCACACCCTCTCAAGTTTTGCAATAACTCAGAAGTTACACGATTCAAATCCACTAGAAACAAAGTTCTAATGGCTTCTAAAGTGTACCCCACATGCCCTAAAAATTTTTATGTGGAAACTTAGGAAGGAATTAAGCAAATACTTTAAAGAGATTGTTTTATGGGTTGCAGCTCAAGTCTAGATACACACGAAGCAACACTTCGTGTTTCATGGGCCAACGGAATTAAAAATTATCCCTTTCACATAGCTAACCACCGAAAGGAACAATAAATTCACTGTCCTGATCAACTATAAAAAAAGGAATAATTAGAAGTTTACTCACCATTGGCAAAACTCTCTCCGACATAGTACTGTAATTCTTTTACGTTTGTTTTTGTCTGGTTTGTAACAGGATCAACATAATCTTCAGTTTCTGTAACATTCAGAAACTGACTTTGCTGGGGGCTACACGTCAGCTCGCAAAACAGGTTCATTAGGTTATAAAAACAGGATGGACATCTAAAGAAAAAGTAAACTATATTTTGTCTGATCTCACAGATAATAGGGCCAGCAAAAACATTATTTACAAGAAGCAAAGAACATTTAAAATTTATAATAAAACGACAAATAAATTACCAAAGGACGTCTTAAACCCAGACATTCTCAACCCAAAGTCGGAGGTCTCTTTAAAAACTGCCCCAAGTACTACACATATGCTGTCCAGGTGTGATTTCAGAAAGAGAAAAATGCTTTTCTGAATTCTGTGCTTTGTAATACATGAGCATGTTTTGTATTGAAGCTAAAGTGACTAGGGAGCGTCATGGTGACAATTCTGATGAAGAAGAAAAACGAGGGAAAAATGAGACTCACACGTTAGAATGTTCACCTTCCTACTGAAGGGCTTTTTTCAAGCCCCAGGTAATCCCTTGGCCCTCTCTAAACACAAGAGGATTTCCCTGTGGCTTGAGAAGAAGCTGTAAGGACAGCGGAGGCGTTCTCCGACTGTACGCACTGCAGAAGCCATGGGTTTTCATGTGAACTACAGACTGCTCTCCTTCAGGTTCACGGTTGAAGCTCCTAATGTTGACCTGTTGGGTGGCAGAACTGGCTCCCCAGTCGGATTCACTGTTATCTACAGAAACTGCTGCTTCATTACACCGGCATTCTCACAGCACAGCCAAATCGCAGTCACTCTCGACTCTGATCCAGTCCAGGTGCCAAGGACACAGAACAGGGGAGGTGGTCCCAGCCTGCAATGTCTCTGGTCTAGTGAGGGAGCAGACATGCCTTCAGGAGTCCCGTGCTTTCCCGTGACAAGCACAGGAACCACAATTACACCACCCTAATGAAAACTGCTCCTGGGGTGCACAGATTTCGACCACGTTTTATGGATTACAAACTCTTGCCATGTTACCACATTTAATCTCTGCAATCATCGATTTTGATAGTTGTACCATATTCCCTATGTTAGCTTCTAATGATTCGCTATTACAAAGAGAGCTGACAACAGGAGGAACATTTGGTTATCTCTTGATCTTGGTTATCCTTATGTCTATAGCGCCTGTCTAGAGGGGTGCTAAATAAATGTATTCTGACTGAATGAGGGCTCCAGCCTCTCTCCATCAACATCCCCTAGCCTTCCGTGGGGTATGCTGGACTGACGAGATTCTCAACTTTCTGATCTACTCTACGGTAGGCTGCCCTGAAAGGACAGTTTAGGGGTGGTTTTCCACTCCATATTGCCCAATTTAAACCTCTGGGAAGAATCAGGGTTTCCTCAGTGGATGCCGACTGTCCTGTCACCCGCCATGCTATACGTACAGACAAGGGCTTCCCTTCTTCCCATGTCCCTCCCACCCACCTTTATCAGTGTGCTTCAGGGTAAAAAATTTAGAAAGACACCATGAGGTGCTGTTCTACAGACCCCCACCAGCTTGCTTTTTTGCACATTTGAGAACCAGTGAGTAAGCTTCAAGAAGAACATCTACCATGCAACCCTTTGCACAGCCCTGGTCATAGAGAACGGCATAGAGAGTGGACTAATTTTGACCAAACCAGCCAACTCTGCCAGAGCAATCCTGTTAACAGCTACCAAAGGCCAGCTCTAAGGATGGCTGGGACTCTAGCATCTCAAGTCACTGCAGGGGGAGTGAGCCCTGTGCCATCCAGAGGCAGGGAGGGGAGGACAGCCACGCAGAGGACCTCGTGGAGGGGGGGGGAATCTCTGGTCACAGACATGGCAGGACCACCTGACCCTCTCCTCCTCTGCACAGCACCCAGAGGCTTGAGAGTCAAAGGACCCAGTTTTCAGTGCAGACCCCCTTGGGATGGGGCCGTCTCAAAGGAAGCCCACGCCTCTGCTCTGCATGGAACTGGAAAGACGATGAAGTCTGGTGACTCTTACTTACCAAGAAATTATGCTTGATTTCTGAGAAGTCCTAAGGCTAGGATTTATATTATTGAAATATTATAGAAATATATTATATTGAAATAACACAAAAACTAACTTTTAGGAGGAAATCAGAATGCCCCTGGTTAACAAGCGCTTGCAACCCGTTGTTGTGTGCATGCTGGGCGGCCAGCCTACCTGGACAGAAACTGCAGGGGCAGCTGCAGGCTGTCCTTCAGGGTCCGCAGCTGCTGCACGTCGCAGCACACGCTGACGTTGTCAAAGAAGAAGCCTGGGCAGAGCTCCTTTTGGGTGAGAAAGCACAGATATCACAGCAGCAAAGTCAAATAAGGATACACATTCCTCAATGAAATAAGACCATTTTATTCACACAGTCCTTTTTTTAGGTAAGCAAGGTAGGTGTCTGCAAAGTTCTTGCAGGATTCTTTTAAAAGGTTTTCAAATTGGGGGCGGCTGGGTGGCTCAGTCAGTTAAGCGTCTGTCTTGGGCCCAAGTCATGATTCCAGGGCACTGGGATTGAGTCCGGGTCAGGCTGGGGCTCAGGCTCCCTGCTCAGCGGGGAGTATGTTTCTCCCTCTTCTCCCACCTGTGTGTGTGTGCCCTTTCAGTCTCTCTCTCAAATAAATAAGTAAATACAATGTTTAAGACAATAAAAGACTAACAAAGTTATTATTTATAAAAGAGGGAGTGGCAAAAATAGAGGCAATAGAAATATTAAAGAAATTTTTTTTTAAAGATTTTTATTCATTTATTTGAGAGAGAGAGAGCACAAGCCAAGCGGGAGGGAGAACAGACTCCCTCCTGAGCAGGGAGCCCAATGTGGGGCTCGATCCCAGGGCCCTGAGATCATGACCTGAGCTGAAGACAGACGCTTAAACTGACTGAGGCCCCCAGGCGCCCCTCAAATTTTTTTCTTATTTGGAAGCTCACTCTCCTCCCTTGACAATCCGTTTTACCTCTTAGGTTTTATGTTTAAGTTTAACCCAAATGCTGTTTACTACTTCCACTGGTTACTCCCAGGAAAGTCAGATGTCTTTCATAATTCTGATGAAAGCAGCATGTAGGTCGAGGAGGCCTGGTGCCCCGTATCAACTTGATTTTACATTACCTAAGGCTCTAGAACAAGTCTTATCCCCTGGATTTTTCCAGTTCTTCTCTAGTGTTCCTGTGTATCAGGAATGGTAAGCAAGACAGCAGAGAAAAGAATCCTGGTAGCAACCAAAGCTCACAGATTCTGGGTGGAAAATGGAGGAATCACTAAACCGAGGACAAGGGAGTCATAGCCACCTAGTGGCCTCGCTGATTTGAGTCGTGAAACCCAGGAACCAGGGCGGGGCGGGGTGGGGGGGGGGGAAGCAAACTTCTAGTACATTTTCAAGAAGCTGCAAAGAGCCACACTGAGGTACCAAGGTCAGTCCCTCAGTAGTAACTTGCTGTGGGGAAAATGAGAAAGGCATAAAGTCAGCCCCAGGGAAATTCCACCCTGGAATTATGTTATCTTCTGTGCCCCAGTGCACCCCAGATAAGCATTTGGGATAAGATTTAAGCCTGTTAGTTTCAGCCCCACCCCACCACCGATATTTATGGGATAATTACAGAGGATCTCCGATTAGCATCTTGTGTTCCCGGTGCCACCGACAGCAAACTTACCTGCATTAAGTCATACCCGTCCTTCGGCAAGGGTTTTGGTGGCCCCGAATATTGGCAGTTGTACCTCTTGTCTCCAGACGCAATTCCACACTCTCCATACCACACACAGGACTGTGCCAACACCTACAGAGTCGACACAAAACTCCATCCATCAGGGCCTCAAAGGCTAAGGGAAATTTCAACAGCAAAACACCAGTACAGAACCTTCCAACGTTACCCATAAATTGAAGTGGCAGCAAGAGGCACTGGGTAGTTAATGTTTTGAAAAATAATAATTAAAAAAGACCAGATGCCCACAATGGGCTTATCAAGACAGTCAGTTAAGGAGGTCCTAGAAATTATTTACATGATTTCTACTTCCTGCTAATTTGTTGATGAAAGGAAGCTATACGTCCTGAAAGATCACTAAAAATCCATGTAGAGGAAAAAAAGCAAGATAGTATGTGAGTCTGCAATTATTAAGGCCCTATTTTTGCACATCTGCATGTGAAACTAGCTCTAAATAACGAAGGAACATTTCCACATAATTTAGGTTAAATAATATCAGCATATCATGAGTAACATGAAAAGCAAAACCCAGAACACCAACAAACCCTAAGAAGGAATGAGAATAAACATCTTGTCCTCAAGATTTAAGGAGAAAGCAAGGCATGTGCTAACTTTAAGGAAAACCAGCTCCGCAATCTTCAAAGAAAAATGTTCAACTCTTCCATGGAGGTTTCTCAAGGGCCACTCATATTCCCCATGTGAGAGTCACAAGGCTATCAGAAAGCTGGGAAGGGGAGGAGGGTGCGGCATGAATCAGCATGTCAGCGAGCTCGGCCACGCTGGCCAGGGCCATAAGCCTGCAAGGGCTTGCAGTCATCTGTCCCACAGGGAAACAAAAGCGATCCAGAAGCAACCATGACTCCCAGGACACCTCACAGAAAAGCCATTAAAAAAAAAATCTGAGTCGAAGTAACAGAGTGAATTCTCTCCAGCATCAGTGGCATATGACCCACACATAGGCAAGGAGGTCAGTCTATTTGCTGGTCTCTGGCATCAAGATACAAATCTCACCATGGGCTCCTGAAATGCTAAAAACATGAAAGAAAACAACAGCTCACAGGAGGCTGGGTGTGTATGTGCAGGGGAATCGGAGGACTCAGAAAGACTTAATTCATTCTTCAGATATGTTAAGATTTATTTATTTATTTGAGAGAGAGTGCATAAGCGCAGGAAGGTCAGAGGGAGAGGGAGAGAATCCCAAGCAGACTCCCAGCTGACTGTGGAACCTGCTGTAGGGCTCCATCCCAAGACCCTGAGATCATGACCCGAGCTGAAACCAAGAGTCGGATGCCTAACCGACGAAGCCACCCAGTGCCTCTCATTCTCCAGATATTTTATTTTATTTTTTAAAGATTTTATTTATTTATTTGACAGACAGAGATCACAAGCAGGCAGAGAGGCAGGCAGAGAGAGAAGGGGAAGCAGGCTCCCCGCCGAGCAGAGAGCCCGACTCAGGACTTGATCCCAGCACCCTGGGATCATGACCTGAGCCGAATGCAGAGGCTTTAACCCACTGAGCCACCCAGGCGCCCCTCCAGGTATTTTAAAACAGAAACCATCACTTACTCCTATCAGGGCTCATTAAAAGTTATATGTTTACCCATAAGGAAGGGAAATTATACAAAGGAGGAAGTGACAAGTATTCAACAATGCCACATATCAAACCTTTGCCAAGAAGTTGCAAAATTCCACCACCATTTTGATTTAAAAAGAATCGCAGCAATTAGGCCACGAACCTAGTGATTCCAGGGAAAGTACTGCTTTTTCCAAAACTCCAGTTTTACAACTAAAAGGAAATTATCCATCTACTGACATTTGAAAAGGCTTTTTGCCTTTTTTGCAAAGAAGGTGGCATAACTGCTGATACTGACATTTAAATACAAGTGGCCCCTCACCCCCAGACCTGGCAGAATGCTCAACAGACCCAACGGGCAAGCAGGCCCGGGCCTGGGGCACTCTGGCAAGTCACCCACTGGAGTGACAGAAACCCAGTCAACAAACCACAATTCTGGCATGAGAACGGGAGGCGGGTGTGGAGTCTCGGTTCCCTTTTCTCAGCATTCAGCGCTATGAAAGAAAAGAAAGGCCCAGGGCACTGTGGTTCGCAGTCATCCTTTATAACCCATAGCTCTTATTTCAACGCGAAGTTTCCATAGTCTGGCAGAATAGAGGTGGGACAGGGGAGTGGGGGAAGGTCAGGAGCCCCGGGTTCTGATCCTCAGAACCCAGGAGGCTCTCAATCAACGTGCACGCCGAGCCTGACGGCACGTGGGGCAGGTCCCTGGCCTGTGCCGAGCAGTTCTGCTCCCTGCGAACGGCTCATAACGGCCACCAATCTCAAAGGTTTGCTGCAAAGATCGGATACGGGACTGTATGTGGAAGTACTTGGTAAACTCAAAAGCACTATACAAGCCAACGCAAGCAATGATTACCGGCTTCTAATGCTGGGACCTCAGTAAAGGTCCTAAAGACCTGAAGTAAAACACCTAACATTTCTTTGGGCTCAGGAAAACTGTGCTTGACCCAATGCTTGTAGGTTTGCTTCCCAAGGTCGTCCTGCCTCTAGAAGCACACCCAACCCAGTGGGGCCCAAAGCCACTTACAAGCCATTTGCTTATGTGCTAGGCACTGTTTCACTGCTTTTCATATATTAATGCAATTAATCCTGATGAACAAGCTGATGACAGAGGTGTTATCATACCCATTTTATAGATGAGGAAATGGGAGGCACAGAGAAGCTGATTCGTGTAAGAGTGGCAGAGTCACAATTCAAACCAGAACATTCCAGTTCCAGAGACTCTGAATAAAGTGTAATCAACTGCATAACTTAGGTCCTCAGTCTAGCACCGCACCGCCTCCCCACCCTACCTTGTACGAGGCGAGCCTGGGTGCACTCACTTGCACAGCTGTGCTGGTGGGGAACCCTCCTTTCCCCCTCAGCTCTCTCTCGCCTCCCCTCCCTCTGATCACTCTGGGCTGAAAACCTGAAAACCAGCTGGTGCTGGTGCGGCATTTCTCGGCCTCCTCAGGGGCCTCCACCACCTGACCCTCTTCTACCTTCTCAACCTCACCTCTTTGTGCATCCCCGTGCATCCTTTCGCCTGCTCCTACCAATAAACACCGTTCCGATTTCATCCTCCCTCTTGGTCAAACGACCCCGATGCCTCTCCAGCTGCACTTCTCGTGACCTGCCCCACAATCTCAGGCTTCCAAAGGAATCCAGACCTTCCTCCACTGCCGATCTCTTCTCCTGGGGAAGCTCCCAGTGCAGGTGCCCTTTCTGTGCCCCTTCCTTCCCTGCTGAGCCCACAGCCACCCTTTGTTCCCCTGTGCGCTACTCCCCTGTGCACCACCCCCCACCCCCATCCCCCACCTCATACAGAGCCGCCAGCTGGGCTCTTCCTGAGCTGGGGCGCCACAGCTTTCTGATGCTCCGAAACCTCCATCCACCCTCCTGCGCCAGCTGCCCCGCCTGACTCCGGTGTGTGCGCTCATGTCCCACCCCTCCCTACCTTCTGTCCCACACTGAGGGGGACCTGCCCAGCCCTGTGCCTTTGTGCCTCCCTCCCCGACACTCCCCAGGCTCCTGTTACCCACCAAGGCCACTCCTCGACCACCACCTCCCCTGGGGTCCTGGTGGGCCTGCGGGACCCAGGAAAGCAAAGCCCCTCCCCTCCCTGAGCTCCACTGGTCCAGTGGCTCCCTGGACGGTATGCGGCCACCTCTTCCAGCATCCAGGCACTGGATCCCTCAATCCTCAGATCTGGGAGGCTGGTACTGGAACACCCTTGTACAGAAGAGCAAACTGCCAGTTACACAGGTAGAGTGACTCACCTGAGTCCACACCTAAAAATGGCCAAGCCAGACCCCACCCAAGGCCTGGCTGCTTCCTGGCTGTTCCAGAAGCCAGGGTTCCTTATAGCACAGGCTCCTCCCAGAGTCACCCCTGGCTGGGCCACGCTCATCTCTCATCTCACCAAGACCCTGCTGGCGTTGGAATGACTGGATTTCCAGTCTCCAAATGGCCACCGCACAGCCGGTGGTCAGGACTTTATGGACCAAGATGACAGGTGCACCTTAGGATCCTCGGGATGTCCAGGCTGCATGAGCTGACGCTGAGAGCAAGGGTGCACCGTGCAACCAGCAGCTCGCACACACGGCACACGCCTCCTTTCTAGGCAAAGCACCTGCTTTTCAAAAAGTGAGGTGTGGCTGAACACTGCCTTTACTAGGCTTCGAGAACGCCTGCTGCTGACTTCACATCTGTAAAGCCCACTTGGGGAAGCAACGCGGAAACAAACCTAGCAATGTCTGTGGTCTGCCGGGGCCCAAAGCGCGCCTGACCAAACATGAGCTCAGGGCTGGAGACGGCCGGTGGCTGCACGGAACCGGCCGTCCCTCGGGTCACTGAGCTGTCCACCTAAAAGCTGTCCGTTTCATACCCTGTGTGTTTCACCAGGAGACATGAGCTCAGACATCCTTCACACGAGAGAAAAGCCCACTGGCAAGGACTGCAGAGAGCGAGCACACTGTCAGTCACCACATTCAGACGGAACAGAGAAGCATGACCGACCTCCAGGGCAAACAATCAGAAACTCCGGGCCTGACAGCCACGTGACGTGTCTCGTTAAGGCGGCGCTCCGGGCCCAGAGATCCGAACCCAAAGGGTTCACAGTAGGTCTCGTGGACACCGACCAGGCATACAGAGCTATTTATAACCACAAGAACCATCTTATTGGAGCATTTTAAAATTTTACCGATTCCTAAAATGTTAAAAATAAACGACTGTGGGATTTATGTCTTCCTCTCCTTATGGACTCCATACACGCCATCACAAATCTGCAGCCATCATAGGTATATGCCGAGTAAGCACCTCCTTCTCAGATACAACCAATGCTACTGTAGTAGATCTGGGTCTTGTAGGCTTTTAATTCCTCCTAACAGATAACCGGTAGAGACGGACAAGTGAAGTCACTTTGAAACAGCTTTTTCACAAATAAGCCTCAACACCCCTGCACAGGCTGGCTTTCGGCTCAACCCAACTGCCCCACTGTATTCATCTGGCTCTTTCTCGTAGAGGGCCAAACAGGAAATACAGTAGGCTTATGGGCCGTAAGGTCTTTGCGGAGGATACTCAACTAACCTGTTGTAGCTCAAAAACAAGCACAGACGCCAGGCAAGTGATGGGCGTAGGAGGCAGGGAGCAAACTTTATTCACAATGACAGGCTCTGGCCAGGCCAAACCTGAGGGCTCCTGCCGTGGAATGAAGCAGAATTCACGAGAATCACAACGTCGGGTACGTGGGGAGAGAGGTTCCGAGGGCCGTTTCTGGCTATTGTGTGGGCTCCCTAGGAAGACGGCAGAATCATCAGGCACAGAGCCCAGCTGCTGTATTTCCTCGGAAACTCTCTGCAGTACCTGCCCCTGCGCTTCCCGATGCAGGAACCGTCAAATCTCTCCATGAGCTGAAGGAGTTCAAACAGATGACGTAAGCAGTTCAGAAATGAGAACCACTGCTTGTTCTGGCTCTCCACCTGAATTCGGGAGTTACACGGCTAGAGTGAGTCTGCTTGCAAAGGTCAGGTCAGATGACTATTTCACAACATGCTCCGGAGCTTAGCCATCGGGTACGCGACTGGCCAGGGAAGTTTCTTGCAGTAATAACAGGGGTGCAGCAAGTTAAAAAAAAAAAAAGTCCCTTCTGCTACATGTCAGCCACTATAGCAACGGTTAAACAGACCCTGACGGGGAGCTCTACAGAAGCACACGGATCATGGGGAGAGGCTGTGGACACCGGCAGCAGAGTCCTGCACTCCAGGCGGCCGTGGTAAATCTCAAGGACTAACGAACTCTTCAGAAAACGCTTCATGAACATCGGCCGCGTGCTAGACACAAAGTAAGAGGATTCCTTCCGTCCCGCCTGGCCTACTTCTCAGATACCCTCTAGCATAGTAGGGCAGCATTTTACAGGTAAGGAAACGGAGGCTCAGGGAGGGTTCTCCGAGGTCACGTGGCTCCTAAGTGACAAAAGCAGTAACGAGAAGATTTTGAAGGCCAAGTAAATTAAACATTCTCTATCTTGTCCCCGGGCCCCACTCCCCAGCTGCTCCAGCTCCGTCTGTAGGGATGCCCCCTCAGAGTGTCATACAGAGCGTCCCTCTGGGAACAAACATGTTCTCCTGCAGGAATAACGGCCACCATTTTCATCTTCCTGCGGACGACTCTAGGCCACTGTCAAGTCACGTTGGTTACTGCTGAGCATCCTTAGTTTGAGGCCTGTGCTGGCCACTGCTCGGCAGGCAGAGTGCGGGCCCGGGTCCTATCCCCTCTGCCACTGTCCTGGATGGGCAGAGCTCACAGCAGAACCTGGAGCCACACCAGCTCCAGTGCCAGCAAGATGGGTCAGGTCAGGGGTAGGGAGAGGCCTATGAAGGGAGCAGAGAGGCTGGCCTGGCCGGTCAGGACAACGCAGTTTAGGATGGAGGGAGAGACACGGAGCATCCTACCCAGAGATTAAGCTGCCTGCCAGTCAGGGAGGCAGACTAAACAACTATGGCAGCACATCTGGGGGTGGAGGCTGGTCTGGTATGACTTCCATTGATGGAAATCTCTGGATCTCTGTTTCCAGCTAACCTGGGGTGAACAGATCCACACAACAAAGGATACTCTGTGAGAGCACCAGGCATACCTATAAATGGGTGTTTCCTTCATACATTTTTTAGATAGATTCAGCTCATCTTCACTTTTCAAATCAGCCCTCCAGCTTGCAGTTGAAGGGACTTGCCCAAGGTCATACTACTAGTTGGTATTCGACATTTCTGAGCCTTTGCACCCACCGAAAAATAATCCAAACCCACAAACTAAAACAAAACCATGAAAGTAGATGGGAGTGTATACCGTCCACAGGTCTTTTCCTATGGAATGTTCACACAGTGTGACAGGTAAACAAAGGGACAGGCCAGCAGGATAAAACGATCCCTGATTCATCAGTGACTTTTGGAGAAGCCAGAATGGAGCTAGAAGCAAGCCCTGAAGGAAATGCCCTATTGGCCGTCTGGAACAGCTCCTGAACACTCATTCAATTTTGCCTGCTAAATATGGAGAATCTGGTAGCAAGATTTTGAATACATTTAGAGGGCAAGTCAGAAGACCGTGGTTCAAGCCCTTAGTCCGCCATTTACTAGCTATGTGACTTTGGGACATCACTGGATCCTTAGTATCCGTAATTTCCTGCAAAACAGGAAACACAGCATCCCAAGTGTTTTAGAGGGGTCCGGTGATGTTAAAACGGGACCAGATGTGTCCTCGCAATGGAGTACTACACACAAATTAGGTAACTCCTTTTTTAGTTTCTTGCAATCTAGAACATCGTTTTGAAAAAGTTTTGAGTTAACTTACATACCAAGTTGATTGGTTTTTCGTAACAACTAGATACCCCCCCCCACCGCATTTTCTCCGGTTTCCCTCTTGTCTACCTGGTTAAGCATTAATTCACCGTTCAAAGGTCAGTTCAAAAACTGACTGCCCATAACACTTTGTTCTTCCCTATGTTAGACTACATTTTGCATCGTATTGTAATTTTATGTACCCCCCACCCCTTCCAGTCAACTGTGAACAAGCCAAGGACAGAGGCTACTAACGTTTACACTGTTTATGGACTGCTTTCCGTACAGGGTCTACTTTTGTATCTACACTGTGCCCATAGCAACCGCTTTACATTTATGAAACTAGTGAATAACAGGAACTTTGAGTTCCTCTGGCCTAAGGGGCAATAATAAGATAAAGAACAAATTTTAAAACTCCCCTCTCAAGTCCCTCAATAGCACACTTGCATCAGAAACAGGTTTGGGTCAAATACAAAACACAAAACAAATGAGAAACAGTTTTTCTTCTTTTTTTCCCCTCAGTTTTCTTGCCAAAGCAAATATTCCAAACACTGAAAATAAGAGGCATAGTCCAAGCAAAGAAAAAATTTGTTGGGCCACAGTTGATTACTGATTATCACCCAGAAAGCAATGCAATTCTGGTTTCTACCACCTCTGAATCCTTCTATCTTATCCCTACACCTAAACCCACGAAGGCCCAATGACCCAGTGACTCAGAAAAGAGACTCTTGGCCATACTGGAAATGGTAAAATACAGTTCTTGCTCTCAAGGAGCCTACAATCTACTACTTCAGTGCAAGCAATATTTTGCTCTCTTTCCATGAGAACCGTAAGAAGTAGGCATAGATGTTAACCCGATTTTACAGAGGAAGAAGACAGAGGCTCTAGGGGATCACTGGTTTGCCCAAGATCACTCTTGGTGAGAGGAAAAGTCCAGACCAACACCCAGGTAAAGGCTGCTGCTGCAGTGTAAACACAGATTGAGAGGCTCAGAGAGAAGGCCTTCTAGCTGAGGGACAGGATAACAAATCTCACGGATAATGCAGCATTTGAACTGGGCCTTGGAAGACAGGCAGGATTTCGACAGCAAGTAGTTTATTTGGCTGGAGAGCCGATGCCTTTCACAGAACTACAGATGACAGGGCAGAAAGGGGCACCCACGATCAGATTAGAGATGGTCTAACCCTGGCTTCCGCAGTAGATAACGTGTCCTCCTTAAAACACCCTGCAAAGCCTCCCTTTGCGGAGGAGTGGAGGGTGGGGAAGGGTTACCCAGGAAAGAGAGATCATGTTGTCTTCACACCAGAGGGATTCTTTGTTCTGGGTAATATGACAAACACTGAAGCAAACAAAGACCCATTCAGCAAGTCGTTTTCTTTCTGCCCACTCGCTAAAATAAAAACCTCATTTTCCCTTGATTACTTATGTTAATAAGATATCTGAGCGCAGCCTCAATCAAGGGGTAGGAGAGACTGGGAAAAAGTAACCATCTGAATTTGGGGTGAATGTAGGTTTTCTTCAATGCTCTCGGTCAAGAGATTAAACCACTGCTGATCTCTTCAGGAAAAATCATTTTAATGGCTTAATTCCTACCCATACCTCCCTATGTTCCAAGTTCCTCAAGAAAACGCCTGTAAAAATTACAGACAGGAGAGAGACACACGATTTCTCAAAACCACACACGTTATTTGGATGACCAGAAGGTTTACAAACCATGCAGTTTCATGTTCTTTCATCATCTGTAAGAACTAAAAATTAAGAAAGGCAAAAATCCCCCCAAATGTCCATCAGACCTTACAAAGGACAGTTAGGTCTATTAATTCTGTGACAGAACTTCCTGAGTGCCCAGGCTGACCCCAGACAAGGTGCTATCCCTGTAAGAATTCTAAAAGCAGACCGCCCTCCCACCACTTCCCAGTCTATTCAGGGGTACTAGGAGCCTCTGCCCATGTAAGGGAATTAATTTGTAATATAACAAAGGTATATTTCCAGTTAAGATTTACTGACCTTCCCAGGCATTTTGCAAGTGACTCATGATGAACCTCTGACCTATCTAAAAAGCCCTAGGAGGAGAGGCACTCATTGGTCATCAGTCTTGGATATTATCTTGAGGTGAAAGCATTTCAGAGGCGCGTTAAAGCTACTTACCAGTGTAAAGCCCGTCTACCAGATCCTGACCTAAAACTCGAGGCAAAGTGAAGAGCTGTATTTTCTTTAAGGCACAGAACTGCTCCTGTTTCTTGAGTTTTTACTACAGTGATAAGGTCTCTCCATAGATCATGTTACCTAATAACCCCAATAATCCTACATGGTATTGTTAGTCTTCAAAACAAAAACAAAACCCTGAGGCTTGACAGAGTAAAAGGCCCACAGCAAGAGCTAGTGAGTCATCTACCCACTGACCCCATTCCAAACCACCCCCCCCTTGCTCCTCTGCCTCGCCTCCCAACCAGGCACTGAGATGTGCCCTCCCACAAGCCCACACAGTTGGGGATCCCCTCTACATACAGAGAGGAGGGAGCCACAGCTCTTCTCTTGGCTCTTGGACCCTTCCTGGGTCAGCAAAACCTACCTGCTTCTAAGAACTACCCAGAAATTTAAGGAGAGGTTTTCCTAATCCAGGGAAAGCCCCGAATCTGCTTTCCCCTCTGATTTACTACCTCCTCCTTACTGACATGTACACGAGTGGGCACAAGGACAGAATCCCAGAGCTCCACTCCTGCGTCCTCATCTTGTTTAATCAGCGCTGTATCCTTAGACTTTATCCCCCAACTCTGGTGAATGCAGCTAAGGGTTTGTCAATTTTCTCTGTACAAAGAGCCAGCTCTTCATTTCATTGATCCTTTCTCTTGTCTTTTCAGTTTCTCTAATTCACTTATTTCTCCTCTGATCTTTATTATTCCCTTCCTTCTACTAATTTGGGGCCTTGTTTTTTCTTTTTCTAGTTCCTTTCAGTATAAAGTTACAGTTACATTATTTGAGATTTTTCTTCTCCCTTGAAGTAGGCTGTATTGCTATGAACTTTGCTCTAAGAATGGCTTTTGCTGCATCCCATATATATCAGTAGGTCATATTTCTGTTTTAATTTGTCTCTAGGTATTTTTAAATTTCTCCTTTGATTTTCTTCAATGACCCATTGGTTGATCAGTAGCATGTAGTTTAATCTCCTCATTTTTGTGGGGTTTCCTCTTGTAATTAATTTGTCGTTTCATATAAAGTGGTCAGAAAAGATGCTTGGTAGGATTTCAACCTTCTTGAATTTATTGAGACTTGTTTCGTGACCCGACACATGATTAATCCTACAGAATGTTCCATGTACACTAGAGGAAAATGTGTATTCTGCTGCTTTTAGAGGGAGTGCTGTCAATATCCATTAAGTCCCCCTGGTCTATTGTGTCATTTAACACTGATGTTTCCTTATTGATTTTTCATCCATTGATGAAAGTGGGCTATTAAATTCTCCTACTACTATTGCTTTCAACTTCTCCCTTTAAGTCTGTTAATATGTGTTTTATATATTCTGGTGCTCCAATGTTGGGTGCATGTATCTTTATAAATGTTGTATCTTCTTGCTGGATGGACCTCTTTATCAATACGTAATGAATGCCTTCCTTTGTCTCTTACTACAATCTTTGTTCTAAAGTCTATTTTGTCTGATAGAGTATAGCTACTTCAATATTCTTTCCATTTCCATTTGTATGGAATGTTTTTTTCCATCTCTTCACTTTCAGTCTGTGACTAGGGAAAAAGAGAGAGGGCTCAAAATCAAAAATGAAGAGAAGTGACAACTAACATCACAGAAATACAAAGGATCATAAGAGACTACTATGAAAAAATTACAAACCAACAAACTGGACAACCTAAAAGAAACAGATGAATTCCTAGAAATACACAACCTTGCAAGACTGAATGATGAAGAAATAGGAAATATGAAAAGACTGATTAATAGTAAGGAAGTCTCCTTCAGTAATCAAAAATTGCCCAACAAACAAAAGTTCAGGGACCAACCAGAAGGCTTCACTGGCAAATTCCACCAAACATTAAAAGGTTTAATACCTACATTCAAAGTCTTCCAAAAAATTGAAGAGGAGGAAAAGTTTCCAAACACATTTTATGAGGCCAGCATCACCCGTGTACCAAAGCCAGACCAGGGTGTTATTTAAAAAAACAAAAACAAAAACAAATTACAGTCCAGTATCCTTTATGAACACAGATGCAAAAATCCTCAACCAAATATTACCACACCAAATCCAATAATACATTAAAAGGATCACATGCCATGATCAAGTGGGACTGATCCTATGGATTCAAGGATGGTTCAACATCTGTACATCAATCAATGTGATACCTCACATCAAAAAGATAACATAAAAATTATATGATCATCTTGATAAATGCAGAAAAAGCAGTTGACAAAATTCAACATTCACTTATGATGGATAATCTCAACAAAGTGGATATAGAAGGAACACACCTCAACGTAATAAAGGCCATCATGACAATCCTACAGCTAAGATCATACTCAATGGGAAAAGCTGAAAGTTCTTCATCGGAGAACAGGATGCCTATTCTTGTCCCTTTTGTTCAACACAGTATTGGAAGTCCTAGCCATGGCAATTAGGCAAAATAAATTAAGGCATCCAAATAAGATAGGAAAAAGTCAAACTGTCACAATTTGCAGATGATATGATACATGAATTCAGGAAAATCACAGGATACAAAATCACTACACAAAAATCTGTGGCGTTTCCCCACACCACCAATGAAGCATCATAAAGAGAAATTAAGAAAATAATTCCATTTCCAATTACATCAAAAAGAAAAAAACATCTGGAATAAATTTAACCAACAAGGTGAAAACTGTAAGACAGTGATGTAAGAAACTGAAGAAGACACAAAGAAATGGAAAGACAATTCTGTGCTCATGAATTGGAAGAATACTGTTAAAATGTTCATATCACCTAAAGCAATCTACAGATTCAGTGAAATGCCTATCAAAATTCCAAAGGCACACTTCAGAACAGGAACAAATAATTCTAAAATTTATGTGGAACCACAAAAGCCAAAAGAATCTTAGAAGAACAAGGCAGGAGATCTCACACTCCCTCATTTCAAACTATGTTACAAAGCTATAGTAATCAAAGTAGCAAGGTATTGGTATAAGAAAAGATACACAGATCAATGGAATAGAATTGAGAGCCTAGAAATAAACCCACACAGGTATGGACAATTAATCTACAACAAATGAGCCAAGAACATATGATAGAGAAAGGACAGTTTTTTCAATAACATGTTGGGCAAACTGGACGACTCTCTTACACCCTTCACAAAAATTATTTCAAAGTGTACTAAAGACTTGACTAGAGGACCTGAAACCATAAAATTCCTAGAAGAAAACAGGTGTTAATCTTCTGGACATTAGTCTTAGTGGAACTGACTCCAAAAACAAGAGAAATGAAGAAAGAAAAAAAAAAAAAAGAAGTGGGACTACGCCAAACTAAAAAGCTTCTGCACAGCAAAGAAAATTAATATCAAAATGAAAAGGCAACCTCCTGAACAGAACATATTTGCAAACCATATACCTGATAAAGGGTTGATATCCAAAAATATATAAAGAACCATACAACTCAACATCACCAACAAAAAAATAACCCAATTAAAAAATGGGCAGAAGATCTGAACAGACATTTCCTCAAAGACATATAGATAGCACACAAGACATACAACAGCTACGTGAAAAGATGCTCATGCTCAAGATCACTATTAGGGAAATGCAAATCAAAATCACAATGAGGGATCACTCTGCACCTGTCACAATGGCTATTATCAAAGAGACAAGAAATGAAGAGAGTTGGTGAGGGTGTGGAGAAAGGGAAGCACTTGTATACTGTTGGTGGGACTGTAGATTGGTACAACCATGGTGGAAAAGACTATGTGATTTCTCAAAAAATTAAGAACAGAAATACCTTATGACCTAGATATTCTACCCCTGAACAGTTACACGAAGAAAATGAAAACACTAATTTGAAAAGATATATGCACCCCTACATTCACAGCAGCATTATTCACAATAATCAAAGTACGTAAACAACCTAAATGTCCACTGACAGATGAATGAATAAAGATGTGATAGATTTATTTATACAATGGAATACCAATCAGATATAAAAAAAAAGAATGAGATCTTGCTATTTGCAACAACAGGGATGGACCTTGAGGGGATTATGCTAAGTAAAATAAGTCAGATAGAGAAAGACAAATACAGGTGATTTCACTGATATGTGGAATCTAACAAACCAAACCGAACTCACAGATCCAGTCACAGACTAGAGGGGAAGGGGGTTGGGGAATGAGCAAAATGTGTGAAGGGTCAACTGTATGGTGATGAATATTAAGTAGACTGTGATAACTTTATAGTGTACACAGATGTTAAATTACAAAGCTGTGCACCTGAAACTTACGTAATAACAATAAACAGCAGCGAGGCATTCAAGCCCTAGGTTACTTGAACCAAGGAAAAGCTGACCCAGGGAGTTAGGCCACTGAGCTCTAGGCCCCATTCTGCAGCTTGCTAATACTGTGACAAGGAGAAACTCAATTACCCTCTGCTGGGTCTCAGTTTCTAAACTGTAAAAGAGAGTTAATGACAAGTAACTCACGCTGTCAATAAAACCAAGCTGAGTTACTCAGGACTGTTTCAATTTGGCACTTGGCAATTTGTTTCCCTTCTTTACCCTCCCCACCCCCACCATATCCAGGAGAGAAAGGGAAATAAAGGGGTAGAATATTCTAAACAAATTCAGAAAGAGTTCGTGCGCACGTAGCCGCATTTTTTTTTTTTTTTACAGGCAGGTTAAATAAATAGGATCCCTCCTCCTCTCTACCCGCTTTCGTCCTTCCCCGTGATTGCACATCCTAAACCCAGAAATTAGGTGACCGCAGCTGGAATGAGATCAAGCAAGCTGTTTCCAGTTGGCCCCTCTTCCAGACCAGAAAGAAGAGTGCGCGGCCAGGGAAAGAACCTGGAGCAGGGGTGGGGGTAGGGGTGCGCCAGGGGCTCCATCGCTGAACCAACTTCCCCAGGACCAGCTGGACCCGCGCCGGCCCTCGCCGCCTCGCGCCCCCGCCTCGTCCACCCAGGGCCCTCGAGGGTCGCGGTCGTCCGCTCACCTGCGCGGGACAGAGCAGCAGCAGGAGAAGGCTAAGCGCTGGGCCGCGCGCAGTCATGCTGCCGCGGTGCCGGGCTGCAGACAGCGGCGGGATTCGGCTGGGCTCGCCCCGGCTCGGCGCGCAGGGTTGCCTCATCACGCCGTGCCAGCCTAGGGAGGGAGCAGACGCCGGCGGCGGATTACAAGCGTAGGGCAGGAAGAAAGGGGAAGGCGTCGTCGGCTCCTCCCCTTTCTGGGCGGTGCCGCTGACGGGACGCCCGGGACCCGTTCTGGGGCGGGGCCGACCCGGGGAAGGCGGGGCGGGGGCGGGACCTGACTGGGCAGCGCCCCTTTGGCGGGGCTTCCTCTGCAGGGTCCGCTGTGCGTTTCGCGGCCCTGCGGTTTTGGGGGTGCGACTTACGGTAGGGATCCCAGACTGGGGCAGCCGAACTTCTGGAATCCGGCTGGGAGGATATTGCTGGAGTTGTGCTGAAAGTGTGTGGCTTTGATGCTTTAACTCTTTTTCCCCTTTTTGTCTTTCCCGGACGGGGGACGGTGGGCGAGAGGGTTTTTAGCAAATGGGACTGCTTGGAGATTGTTTTCCCAATTCCGATCCCACTCCTCAGCGGAGTAGGTTTTGATTTCGGCCCAGGTTAGCACTCCGAGCGAATTCTCCTCCCCAGACTCAGTCACCGATAAGGAATCCGTGCCCGGGATTCAGTTACGCCCCGAGCGGTGGCCTGACCGTGTGGCTTACCCCGGAGCGCGAGAGGCGGAGCATGGCGGTGGGCGGTGCTCCCGAGCCAACCAATCTCCGCTGGGTGACCTCGCGGGCGACGCTTGCAAAAGTGCTGGAACTGCGCCACCCGCTGGCGGAGCTGCGCGTAGCGTCGCTTTGGACCAGTCGGCGGGAGAAGACCCCCACCCCAACTGAACCCCCCCCATCTGCCCGCAAGGTTGACCCAGAGGTGCGACCTGAGTCCGTTCTTAATTTCCAGGTGAAGTCGGGTAACACAAAGACAAAGAAGCGTCTTCATTTTTGAGCCTTGCACATATTATCTGTTTTGCTCTGGCGCTTATTTTTGATTATATGCTTTTCTAGTAACACTTTCCCTCAGATTTCCATTATTGAGATCGTTCAAAAGCCTCAGTCATTATCATTTTGAAGTTAAGGAAAGGTAAGTAAGGATCTCTTTTCCCAACGTGGAAGCCAGTTTACAATGAAAAGACTAAATATCCCTCTGTAACAATGATCAAACCCAGTCCTAGGAGGGACCGTGATGCAGGTGATAGTACCAGAGTCGCTTACAACGTGTCTGCTTTCTGTACTGTCTTGCCTCCTCATCTCCTCGGCCCTGGGATGTCCACCAGGCTGCCTGGGCGTTGAGACTATAGGGATTTCCTCCAGACCTTCAATCCCAGATCCTACGTGAGGGCTTCTTGGCACTCCACCAACTGTGCGCTCTCTCGCCTCAGGTGATTCATTTGAGATGAAGTAGTGAGTTCTGCAGGGACTCACACTGTTGTCACTGAGCAGCAGTATGCGCATCACCTGGGAATTTGTTAGAACTGCCTGGACCCAGTGAATCAGAAACCCCGGAATGAGCCAGCTCTTTGAGTTTTTAACAAGCCTTCCAAGTGGTTCCAATGCACACTCAAATTCTACACTTAACTGCTCTAAAGGATTCCTGGGATTCTGGACGATTATTACCCTTCCAATTTTAGCCAAGTCCTAATGGAAAAAAGAAAAAAAAAAAGTCTTCACTAAATAATTTACTTGAGTAAAGGAAATATGAGACATTTCTGGGATGGGCAGAAATTTTGAGGCCTCACACATTATGTTCACTATTCACCAAAACCATAACAAAAAGACCTTTAGCCATTTTTTTTTCTAGTTCTTTTGGACGACTTCAAAAATACCCAAACATCTAGGAAATATTTTAAAAATAAACTACCATATATCTAAGAGAAATGTGTTTTGTTTTTTGTTGTTGTTGTTGATAAAGTAATTCATACTTATAGTAGAAACTTTGAAAATACACAAAAGTTTAGGGACAGAATAAAAACACTTTATAATTCCATCATGGGTAATCAGTTACACTGTGGTGTATTTTTTCTTTCTGTAAAAATTGTTTTAACACGGTTGAGATCCTAGAAGAGACTTTTTGTTAGTTTAGGTAATATTTAATACCGCTATCATTATAAACACCATTGAACGTTGACTGCATAATAGTAAAGGAGAAAGTAAAAGGGAAAATGAAGTTATTAGAAACACATCTTTATAAATATGCAGAAACATTTTGGAAGACTCTGCATCTGAAAGCATATATGTGAATATAATATATGGACTTTTAAAATAAGTGAGACATACTGTACACAGTTTGAAGCTTGTTTTTTTTTTCCACATTTAACAATATGCTTTCTCCACCTCACTACCTCTACTAGCTCTGTAGGATTTTATTATGTGTATATAACATTCCTGAACCCAGAGTGATGGAGGGCAGTCTCAGGGCAGTACCTAAGTCAGTAAAATATAGTTCACCAACCGGCAATACTTCAGAATTACTCAAGTCTCAAACTGCCTTTCTGGTATATATGAAGGGTTTGTATGGCACCAGTAATACTGCAAAAATTCACCTTCTTTCTTCTATATGCTTCCTCACATTCCTGAGCGTGTCTGGATTCCACAAAGCTTTGCATCTTTCTGTGTCCACTGCTTTCCTCATGATACTGTATCACAAAAGTCTAAAAGCTATTGAACGTTTACCATAAGGAGAGAGATGGAAAAGTTGACCTCAGCAAAATTCTCTTTACCTTGCTGATGGAAGGGGAAATCTAGAAATACTCAAGTTAGTAGTTTTGATCTATTACATAATCAATATCCTTTTGGACATTTAGTTTTTCACTTTGGTTACTGGAAACAATAATGCAGTGAACATACTTGTGCCTAAATCCTTGTAATCGTGTACATGTAGGACTGTTGGGAAAAATTATCATTGACTCAGAGGAAATGTTCAATTTTCATTCTGGCTAAATTGCCCTCCAAAGAGATTGCAATTTCCTCCTTTGCTAACAACATGTGGAAGTGCCTGATGCCCACCTCCTTGGCAACCCTTTTCTTTGCCATTCTGATAGGTGAAAAATGGCATCTGTGATTTTACTTATTTTATTTCTTAAAGATTTCATTTATTTATTTGACACAGAAAGAAAGAGAGAGAGAGAGAGCTCAGGAGCTGGGAAGAGGAGCAGAGGGAAAGGGAGAAGCAGGCTTCCTGCTGAGCAGGGAGCCTGACATGGGGCTGGATCCTAGGACCCTGGGATCATGACCTGAGCCGAAGGCATCCCTACTTATTTTATTTCTTATTTTTAAAAGTGGTGATGCTTTAACTTGTAATTTATTAATTATAAGTGAGATTAATAATCTTTGTACACTTGGGGTGCCTGGGTGGCCCAGTGGGTTAAAGCCTTTGCCTTCAGCGCAGGTCGTGGTCCTGGGGTCCTGGGGTCGTGGGGTCCTGGGATCCTGGGATCGAGCCCCGCATCGCGCTCTCTGCTCAGCAGGGAGCCTGCTTCCACCTCTCTCTCTGCCTGCCTCTCTGCCTACTTGTGATCACTGCCGGTCAAATAAATAAATAAAATCTTTAAAAAAAGGAATCTTTGTACATTTATAAATGATTTCTCTTTGTCTGTTTTTTATTTTCTATTATTTTCTTTTTCATATTGACTTGTAAAAGTTCTCTATTTACTAAGAAAATTAAGCCGTTTACCTAGCGTATAAGTTGCAGATACTTTTACTTATTTACTAGTTTGTAGCATAAGAAATTATTCCATATTTTCCTCTAGACCTTTAATAATTCCATGGAAATCATGATCTGGAATTATTTTGCTGTAAGGAGTAATGTAAGGGGCCAGTTCCACTCTTCCACACAAAGCCTGGATAATCACAGGGATATCTGTTTTCGTTAAAAGTTATCATTGGTTTTTGTGTTCCTTCATCTAATGACAACCCCTTTGCTGTCATCTCACTTGACCTCTTAGTGTATTCAACCCAGATGATCACACTGTCCTCCATAAAACATGTTCTTTAACCCTCTTGTGGGTTACCTCATTGACTAAACATCAACTGTACCTCATCTTCTAGACTTGGCATGCACTTTGAACAGGATATTCATGTTAATAAAATTTTATTACAACAAAATGTCTTTGAATCCTTCCAATATAGAAAATTTTGTCCCCCTGCTGATTTGGAAACTTCAAAATAGGCCATGATATAAGTGGGCAAAGAAAAAAGAATACCTAACTATGGCACGGGTTGCGAATTTGCCTGGTTTCTAATATGAAGAGTGAAGTTCAATAACAGGTAATGAAGACAGAGCTGGGCCTTTGGTGTACCAGGAAGCAACTGACTTCACCTGGGGATATCTGAGCCCACGCTGATGGACCCATTTGCTTACTTTATTCACCTTTTCCCTTTGTGTTAGCTCAGGATGCCAGAACAAAATGCCACAGACTGGGCAGCTTAAACACTTATGAATCTGGGGGTGGGGGAGCATGATTCAGTCCATAGCACCCCTCCTGTTGCTCAGGACTGTGTTACGACTTTGTGGGTCATAGGCATCTTCGCTTTTGGGTGCCCCTTCCCCCTTCCAAAACAACCATTTAAAAGCACAGTTTGCCCCCCTGGGGCAAATAATACATTATATGTTAGTTTAAAAAAAAGCACATTTTGCAACTGTAGGGTATAAAGACAAATATAATACAGGCTGGCTTCATTATTACATAGTCCTATCATTACATTCTTATTTTTCTTCTAATTTTAAAAGAAATAGAAATTAGAACATTTCTGTGTGAACTTAAAAGTATCAGGGGCCCTAGGCACTGTGTCTACTGGGCCTGATAGAGAAGTTGGTCCTTTTTTTGGAGCTAATGTCAAAGAACTTCCTGCGGCATTCACAGACATTGTAACTTATGCTGATGGACTCCCTTAAAAAAAAAAAAAAGAAAAGAAAAGAAAAGAAAAAGAAAAAAAAAAAGGAAGGTCCAAGACTAGCAGTTAGCACTGGCTCCAAAAAAAGGAGGAGAGCATAGGAGACCTTCTTGGAGGCAAGTTACCACAGATCCACGTAGCCATCACGCAGAGGAAGGCTATAGAACATTTTCAGCAGGGCGCCTGGGTGGCTCAGTGGGTTAAAGCCTCTGCCTTCGGCTCAGGTCATGATCCCATGGTCCTGGGATGGAGCCCCGCATCAGGCTCTCTGCTCAGTGGGGAGCCTGCTTCCCTCTCTCTCCCTGCCTGCTTCTCTGTCTACGTGTTATCTCTGTCTGTCAAATAAATAAATAAAATTAAAAAAAAAAAAAAAGAACATTTTCAGCACCGCAAAGGCTTCCTTTGGCCTTTTCCCAGTCAACACCATCACCCCCGTCCAACCAAGAGGTAGCCACAGTTCCAACTTCTCTCACTATAAATCATTTTGCCAGCTCTTCAACTTCAAGTCCATGGAATCAGTCTCTGGGTCAGGTTTCTTTCACAGCCTTGTCGGATGTGTGGGTGTGACACTCATCCCCATTGCTCAGAGGGCTAACTCACCTTTTTTTATTGCTGAGTAGTATCCCATGGTGTAAAAATACTGTGGCAGACATTTGGAGTGTTCCCAGTTTAAGCTGTTACAAATAAACTTGCTTTGAACATGTCTTTTGTTTGAAATGTGCACTCAGTTGTTTTGGATTCTGCAAGAGCCTTTTAAAGCTCCATACTTAAGCCCAATTTTATAGACATCCTCATTTAAAAACAGCTGACATGACTATCACTCATGACTTTGATGCCAGTGGTTAGGACTGACTCAGAAATGGGGTGTTACTTACAGTAAAACAGCCTCTCTGGTGAGGTTACTTGAGTGTCCATCCAGCCATGGGCTGCATGTGACTTCCACTTAGAGAGGTTCCTACCAACACAGGAGTAACTTGAAACTTGGCCGTCACTGTCTCACAGTGGCATTCCCCTCTCTGTAGGATTCAGTCACATGACACAATTCCCTTCGCCTGAGGTATTTGGGTCTGATCTTTCCTAAAATAGGAGTCCAACTCCTATAAACTGAAGACTTTCTTTTTAAGATTTTATTTATTTATTTGAGAGAGAATGAGAGAAAGAAAGAGAGCATGAGGGCAGGGAGGGTCAGAGGGAGAAGCAGACTCCCTGCTGAGCAGGGAGCCTAATTTGGGACTCAGTTCTGGGACTCCAGGATCATGACCTGAGCCAAAAGCAGGCACTTAATCAACCGAGCCAGCCAGGTGCCCTGAAGACTTTCTTCCTAGGGCTAGTCTTAAAAGTTCAACCATGGGAAAGTGAGAGCAACAGTAGCATTTCCCTTGTTAAAAATCCGAAGGTGAAATCCTAGTGAAGGGAGGACAGAAGACAGTGGTGAGGGGAGGAGAAATTCTTTCTGTCATCAGAGACAAAGCAGATGAGGCATTCAAGACCTGAGATCTTTCATTAGCTTCCTTCAACTGGTAAAAGCCTGACTTGAGATTATATTTTACAATCATCTTAAAGTATTACTAAAACTAAGGGTGAGGCCACCAGGAAAAGATTCTAAGACTTTCCAGACACACTAATGCATCAGTTATGTAACTGAGGGCTAAGTCTAGTTGGAGAGCCGGGAGAAACACCTGTCTCAGCTGTGGTTTATCTCACTGTGTTTGGTACTTTAAGTAGACTACAGACACGAGCTGGGCCGTCAGCCAGTGGAATGTGGAATAAATTTTTCCACTTTTTTTCTAGAGAGCACATAACTTGTTTTTTTTTTTTTTTTTGCCTGTTGTTCCCCATATTTTGAAGCACAGGTGAGTATAAGAGCCTGAGCTGACATTGGACAAAGGCATGAGAAATCCTAATACGGTTGGCTTATTACAGCAGGGCCCCACAGGGTTCTATGCACTGATTTTTTTTAGCATCTCCTCACAGTGAAATAACGCTCACTAAACCAACTGACCAGCAGAGATAAATGTAGTTTCTCTCATTTTTCCAGGAAGGTAACAAAAACATTAACTCATAGGCCCATTGAGGCTGCAACCACACCCATCTTGCATTGCTAGGATGTGGCACCAGGTGCAGGAACACCTCACTTTATTGTATTTTGCTTTATTGTGCTTTGCAGATGCTGCATTTTTTTAACAAATTGAAGGTCTGTGGCAACCCCACGTCGAGCAAGTCTACTGGCACCATTTTTCCAACATTTGCTCACTTCGTGTTGATGAAGTTCTAGAACATAGGTGAGGTTCGGTGGGGTGAAGTCTAGAGCCAATGACCAAGAAAAAATTCTCGAGACATCTTTGGTGCACAATGGTGGTTTATTAAAGCACGGGGACAGGACCCGTGGGCAGGAAGAGTTGCTGCTCCGATATCCTGAGGAGTGACAGATTATATACACAGGAGTTGGGTAGGTGAGGACCAGGAGGGTGTTCAGAAGGGCTGTCACAGCAAAGAAGACTGTCAGGATACTGGAGGCCGGGTTATTGTCAAGCCAAGGCTGTTTTCCTCTAACGAGGCACTAACATGAAGACAGTTGGGAGTTTCCTGGTGCAATGTCATATTCCTCCTATCACACATCCTTGTCAATGAGCTTTAGGTTTAGAAGAAATTTAACTTTATTTATATTTCCTTTCATCTCAGCCTCCTTCAGTTTTATGGAGTTTTGGAGGGCGGTGTTAGAGCTTTAGGAACGGAGTTGCTTGCCTCTGGAAGTTAGGCTGTTGATAAGATAGCTTCTTTGTTGTTAATCACTAGGACATTTGTAAACCAAGGGAGACTCCTGTCTTGCAGGATTGTGATCTCTGCAAGTGAACTAATTGGTTTTCTTTTAGGGCAGCCAGGGGTGCCTGAGGGATGTCACACTGTCACCGAGGTTGGGGGGGAAGAGGGGGTGTAAGGTACCAGCTTTTGCTTTGTCCTCAGCCAGCCTTCTGCTCCCTCATCAGTGTCTCTGTGTCACAATTTCATAATGCTTGCGATATTTCAAACTCTTGCATTGTTATCCTATCTGTCATGGTGATTTGCAATCAGTGATCTTTGGTGCTGCTATTGTAATTAGGGGCTCCACGAATTTCTCTCTCATATGAGGCAGTGAACTTGACTGATAGATGTAGTGCGTTCTAGTGTGTTCTGACTCCTCCACACACCTGCCATTCCCCCTCCCACTCCCTCTTCTCGGGCCTCCCTAATCCCTGAGACACAACAATATTGAAATTAGGCCAATTTATAATCCTACAGTGGCCTCTAAGTGGTTAAGTGAAAGGAAGAGTCGCGTGTCTCACTTTAAACCAAAAGCTAGAAATGATTAAACTTAGCGAGGAAGGGATGTTGAAAACCGAGACAGGCTGGAAGTGGGGTCTCTTGTACCAGCTAGCCAAGCTGTGAATGCAAAGGAAAAATTCTCCAAGGAAATAAAAATACTACTTCCGTGAACACATGAATGATAAGAAAGTGAAGCAGCCTTATTGCTGATACAGAGAAAGTCTGAGAGGTCTGGATAGAAGATCAAACCAGCCACAACATTCCCTTAAGCCAAAGCCTAATCCAGAGCCAGGCCCTGACTCTCTTTAGTTCTGGGAAGGCTGAGAGAGGTGAGGAAGCTGCAGGAGAAAAGTCTGAAGCTGGCACAAGGTGGTTCATGAGGTTTAAGGCAAGAAGCCGCCTCCGTGACGTCACAGTGCAAGGTGAAGCAGCAGGTGCAGATGGAGAAGCTGCAGAAGATCGAAGGTCATTAACGAAGGTGACTACGCTAAATAGATTTTCAATGTAGATGAAACATTCTTCTATTAGAAGATGATATCTGGGACTTTGATGGCTAGACAGGAGCAGTTAATGCCTGGCTTCCAAGTCCAAAGGACAGGCTGACTGTCTCAGGGCTACTGCAGCTGGTGACTTTAAGTGGAAGCCAATGTCATTGACCATTCTGACAACCGTAGGCCTCTAAAGAATTATGCTAAATCACTCTGTCTGGGCTCTAGAAATGGAACAGCAAATCCTGGATGACAGCTTGCGTGTTTACAACATAGTTTATTGTATATTTTAAGACTGCTGTTGAGATCTACTGCTCTGAGGGAAAAAAAAGAAAAAGAAAAGATTCCTTTAAAAATATTACTGTTCATCGGCAAATCACCTGGTCACCCAAGAGCTCTGACGGACCATGAGATTGTCACTGGCATGACCCCTGTTTCCCCCGGACTCAGGAAACTCCTAGAAGCCTCTAACTATCAATTTCATCTTTTAGAAACTAACCAACAAATTGCTGGAACAGGAAGAGAAATATTTGAGCAGATCCCATGCCTGCTCAGAGGAATCAGAAAGTGCCCTACCAAGTTGCCTCGGCTTTGTCATCTTTATTGTAATGTTAAAATCTTCTCTGAATATTCTACCCCTCCCCCCCCATAAAATGAGTCTGCTCAACCCGGTTTGGAGAGTCATTCCACATGATCTCCTTGCTTTTTTTTTTTTTTAAGATTTTATTTATTTATTTGTCAGAGAGAGAGAGAGAGAGAGTGAGCACAGGCAGACAGAGTGGTAGAGGGAGAAGCAGGCTCCCCGCGGAGCAAGAAGCCCGACTCGGGACTCGATCCCAGGATCCCGGGATCATGACCGGAGCCGAAGGCAGCCGCTTAACCAACTGAGCCACCCAGGCGTCCCTCTCCTTGCTTTTTTAATTAAAGGTAAGAATTCTGTGAGGGAGCCCCACCAGGTGTGGTATCTGTCTATAACTCACCAAAGAGCGGACGCACATTGGTTCTGTAACAAGATGAATGTGGTTCACATGCCTGTTAACACAACATCCAATCTGCAACCCATGGCTTAAGGAGTCATTTTGAGTTTTAAGTCTTATTATTGAAGAAATACATTTGATGAGGCTATACTTTCCACAGATAGTGATTCCCTCTGATGGTTCTGGACGAAGTATTTTGAAAAACTTCTGGAAAGGATTCACCATTCTTTTTGTTGTTGTTGTATTTATTTTTTAGTTTTTCATTTTAATTCCAGTATAGTTAACATACAGTGTTATGTTGGTTTCAGGTGTACATATCATGAACATTTTATGTATGTATGTATGTATGTATTTATTTATTTTATTTTTAGTTACCATACAAGTACATCGTTAGTTAGGATTCACCATCCTAAATGCTACTAAGAACATTTGTGATTCACGGGAAGAGGTCAAAATATCAACATTAACAGGAGTTTGGAAGAAGTTGACTTCAACCCCAGTGGGTGACTCTGAGGGGTTCCAGACATCCATGGAGGAAGTCACTGAGAATGTGCTGGAAACAGCAAGAGAAGCAGCATTAGAAGTGGAGCCTGAAGGTGTTGCGGCATGGCTGCAAGTTCATGATCAAACTTGAATGGATGAGGAGTTGGTTCTAATGGACGAGCAAAGAGTGGTTTCTTGAGAAGGAATCTACACAGGGTGAAAATGCTGTGGACATCATGGCAATGACAGCAAAGGATTTAGAATATTACATAAACTTAGCTGATCAAGCAGCAACAGGGTTGGAGAAGACTGACTACAGTTTTGAAAGAAGTCCTGTTAGTAAAATGCTATCAAACAATATCACACGCTACAGAGAAATCATTTGTGAAAGGAAGCGTCAGAGCAGCAAACATCGCTGTCATCTTACTTGAAGAAACTGCTGCAGCCGCCCCGTCTTCAGCAACCACCACCCCGGTCAGCCAGCAGCCAGACACATGGAGGCAAGACCCTACCCCGGCAAGAGCTCAGATGCTGGTTGGCAGTTTTTAATAATAAAGTATATTTTAATTAAGGCACCTACATTGTTTTTAAAGACATAAAGCTATTGCACACTTAAGAGACCACTGTGTAATATAAACATAGCTTTTATATCCACTGGGAAACAAGACAATTCACGTGACTCGCTTTGTTGTGATACTCACTTTGTCGGCGCGATCTGGAACCAAACCTAAATATCTCTGAGGTATGCCTGTACTTCCTTTCTCGGTGACAAAGTAGAGGCAGTGCTTTCTGATAGATGCCAGTGGTTCCTAGAAAATGTTAGGATTGGCTTCCCAAATACAGTTCTACTACTATCACAACTAGAATCATTTCTTGACAACCATTTATTCTCATTTAACATTAGCTCCAGGTCCTAACCAGTTGTCATCCTTGTCTTTTCCAGCTCAGGGCTAGAGGGGGCATAGCTCAGTGGTAGAGCATTTGACTGCATCTCAGGGCTGGAGTTCTGGATGGCTGAACAAGCTCACCAAGGGCAAAGTTGTGGAGCAGGAGTCTGGAATTTGCCAGCCCTTGTGTGATGTGGTCACACCGCATGGGGTTTGTTGCCCACCCTCCTGGCCTTCTTTGACTTTCTCCTCCCTTGATAAGTGTTTCACTTCCTGCTTTTGTCCCTTTCATCTCATTTCCTAGGGGACTGCCCTTTATCCTTCAAAATCGCTTCTCAGGTTTCTCCCCTCTCCCCAGAGTCTCCCTGGGGACCTCATTCACCCCCTGACTTTGACCATCACTTCTACATACCTGATACTGGATCAGTAGAAACAGTCATGTCCTAAACATCAAGCTGCTGCTTCCAACTGCCTTCTGGAATCTGTTTCACACATTCTTTAAACTGAACCTGTCCAAACGCTCTCTCTCTGTCCTCACCCCAGTTCTGCTTCCCTCCTTCTCACCCAGTTATTGTCACCATCCACCATGTAAACCTTGGGAGTGGAAAAGAATGTAACAGACCCAAGACTACTAACGTTAGAAAGTTTTGCTTACGAG
Source organism: Enhydra lutris kenyoni (assembly GCF_002288905.1). Lineage (NCBI taxonomy): Eukaryota > Metazoa > Chordata > Mammalia > Carnivora > Mustelidae > Enhydra > Enhydra lutris. Next base: position 18,931,501 of record NW_019154092.1, read on the forward strand.
AATGACCATGGGCTGGCATCTGGGGACTTGACAAGTAAACGGTTCCCTACACTGACCTAAAAGCCTTCCCTTAATGACAGTGGCTCACAGTGCCTAACCTGTTTGTACCCAACAATGTGTTTTATGCTGAATGCCTGTTTTCCTTCCGAAAGTCTGGGATTTTGGTAAATGCTAGGCAGAGGATACCTATGTGACCAGCTCCCAGCTGAAAGCCTGGGAGAGTCTTCAATGAGCTTCCTCAGTAGACAGCACTTGTCAATGTTGCCATGTCTCATTGTGAGAGGAATTGAGCTCCCCCTGCAAGAATCCACTGGAAGATGACTCTTGTGAGATTTCACCTGGTTCCATCTTCTATTTCTCTTTCCCTTTGCTGATTTTCTTATATATCCTTTTTCTGTAAGCCTAGCCATGAATATGACCCCATGATGAGCCCTGGGAGTCTTTCTAGCAAATCACCCAACCTAGGGAAGGTCCTAGGGTCCCCTGCCACATCTTAATATAATCCTAACCCTCTTTTCCTTGATCTCTATGTTCAATTAATCACCAATTGTCATTAGCTCTCCCTCTAAATTTTAATTTTTTTTAAATTAAAAAAATTGTTTTTAAAGTGTTAAAGTAATCTCTACACCCAAAGTAGGGCTCAGATTCAACCCCGAGGTCAAAAGTCACATGCTCTATGGCCTGAGCCAGCTAGGCGTCCCTCTACCTCAAAATATTAAAAAATATATATATATATTACATATATAATATATATATATCTCCTGTGTTCACCACCCTCATTGCCTTGAGGTGACAACTGTGACTGCATCTGGGCATTACTCTCCTCGCTTTCCTCCGCTACAGAAATCAAATCCCCAAGACTGGAGAATAGCACCAAGCCAACGTTATGAGAAAGTTCTCTCTCAAGGCCAGTTTCCTCAGCTGCAAGATGTGGATAAGGATAATGGCTGTTCCGGAGTGTGGCTGTCAGGGGTTAATGAGAAAATGCATACGAACTCTTAAGAGATTCTCTGTGTAAAGTGCTTAGCCTGTAACAATCCTTCTGTTTCTATCACTGTTATTCATGATCCGCAGACCACACCCGGTCACTACCCCTGAGTGAGGCTCAGTCAGTTCTAGCCCTGAAACCAATTGGGACCTCAGTTTTCTTACCCCTCTAATCTGCCCACCCCAAAATGCATTTCTGTGGAATCCCAAGGAGACTGCCATTGGGGCGGGGGGTGCTCTTGTCCTCTCACTAGGTCTCCCACGTGGGAGAATGATGAGACAAAGCTTTCTTGTGGTTGCCAAGGATGGGGGCAGCAGGGAAGGGAGCCAGAATGGTCACATAGTTATCCAGATACCTGATGTTACCACGGCAAATATTTACGGTTGTACGAAACCATCGGTTACTGCAGACGACAAAGTCACTGCACGGGACTGAAGAGCCAGCAGCAGCACGGGCAATAAAGATAGAAATGAAGACACACACAGGTCAGTATATGAGGTGATGGGTGTGTTAACTAGATGGGGGGAATCCTTCCACAATGCCTACAGATATCGAATCATCACAGTGTACAAGTCAAAGTTTCTGTTTTCAGTATCTTTCATGACTCTCCCAAGACTTTTTGTCTGATCTTGTGGGATCATTATAAAAGTTCTCCACAGTTAAAACAATGAAATCATATAGCTTAAAGATCTACTCAGGCTTCCAAATATCAATGTATTTATTGACAAAGCTGAATTACTCACTTTGAAATTCCATGCTATTAAAAATCACATAGAAATAACTAACTTCTGATTAAAAACAAACAGGAACAATCAGCAAAGGTAAGTTGGGTAGTACATTAACTTTATTTTGAATTATAACATGGAATATGTCATCAACAAATGGATGTAACGAAAACTTTTATAGCTCAGTTAACAAATGATTTGCAAAGGAACTGCTAGTTCGGTCTTAGGATGCAGAGCTCTTTGAATTATGAATTAGATTAACATAAAATAAGAATCATAAAAATTAAGAACCATCCACCTGTGTGCCAAATAAATGCAATTTTACTTCAAATAACAGACTTCTTGTTCAGTCCCCGGTGAGCAGTTATTATAATCATCTTCCCTGCTATGGATAATGTCATAATCTCATCCAGACCAAATGTTATCCTTCTAAGCTAGAGACCTCTTACCTATAGTAGGAAAACCTCCATTAAGTATTGCTGAAGCTACTAGATTCATTTGTATGGCCCTAAAATTGATCAAGAACATTTCCCACTTAAAACAAAGGTCAAGGACAACACATCTTAGTGAAAACATTGAGTTTGTGATTTCAACCCATTTTGTCTTTTGGAACTTTGTTATCAGTGTCCATAATACTGTTTTGATTTATATCAGTGATGAGCAACCAGTTTTGGCCTCAGGGCTAACAAAGGGGGAAAAATAGAAAGCATTTAAGGCCACACTCTCTTCCCCTTCAAAATGAACATAGTTTTATGAAATTCCCAAGGGGGAAAGTGTATTTGTATTATTTTGCTAAGTAAAAGGAAGTCAGTGAGGAAATTGGCACTGCTTTTTAGCTACTAAAAGGTTTCTATCCAGGTATTTTAGCAATACAGACAGAACTTTCTAATTTTTTATTCCAAAATTAGATTGTGGACTCGTTGCATAGTTAGGCTTAGTCATGTCTGGGGGCTCTGTGGCTTGCCCATTACTGCCTTTGCTTGTGACATTAATTAAAGTAAGCTGATTTGTGTTGATTATTTTATTGATCATAACAAACTTTAAGGGAATATCCTCTAATTTCAAGAATTATATTTCATCATTGACTGACTTAAAGACAACGCTTTTAGGAGCACCACTGCAAGCTGGTTAAAAAAGAATTGGAGGACTGCATTTCCTTCCATCTTAACATGTCTTTACACAGAACACTGGCTGGAAACCAGAACAGAATGTGAAAAGAAAACTAAAGAAGTATTTAAATAATAGAAATATCACCAGCGTTTATTATGGCAGATTATAGAAAGATGGTCTAATTTGTGTGCGTGCAATTTTTAGGCACTGACTGAGGCATTTAGACACCATTGATTATAAAATACATTGAACATAAATTTTGACTCCCCTTCAAGGAATAATTCAGTAAAACTTGGGTTTCTTTTTTGAAATCAATCAGCTCAAGAACATGCATAGATGAACATTATTAAATACTAATGACAGTCTTTTATTGCTTATACTCCTGCAATAGAATAGCAACATATTGTACTAGCATATGACATTTCATCCAAGGACCTCAAAGTCATTGTGTCAAGCAACAGGATTGCACAGCTTATTAAGTCTACCTAGTTATGGCATGGGAAGCAGACTCCCAACAAGAGAACCAAAATAAAAGTTCAAAAAGACAAAGCCTAAATTTCCTGTAATTTTCTGAGTTTCCAAATTTGCCACGTACATCTTACCATACCTACAATATTGATTCTAGGTAAAAATGATTTTTTTTTTTTTTTTACGTGTTAGGAATGAGATGAGGATCACCTCGCAAATAAACAATCTGTCTTTTTTATAGTTCAATAGTCCATCTTGGAAAATCACATCATGGAATGTCAGAAGTGGCTCTTTAATATGAATTTAATAAATCATTGCTTCCAAATCAATATGGTTACAATCTTTGGGTAGAAGAAAACATTTTACACTGGAATAACATACATCTATGTGTAAAATATGAGGGAGCTATATCTTTTAGCACTCTTACAATTGAGCTATATCTTTTAGCACACTTACAATTAATGCGAAAGCAGAAGTGCTTTGATTCACTGAAGATCAGACTTTCAGTCTTTTAAAGGCTTTTGTCATCTTGTTTAAACCTCTTCCATGGTTTAACTCTAATAAGAGTTTAACCGAGAGACCCAACTTAGTATGGTTTAAAATGAGTTTCTGTGGACTCCACGAATCTGCCAGGTCCCACAGTGGTGGGGTTAAAGGCCAGCGTGAGAAGTTCATGTGAGGGTAAGGGGTCCCTGAGCCTTTCTGTTCTTGACTCGGGCCACAGAGCCCAGCTTCCCTTGGTCAGGGACCCAGGGTGGACAATACTGGGCATTTCCTTGCTTCAAGGAATTTCCAACACTATTTGAAAAGCAATTTCTTTTTGGACAATGTGATTAGGGTTTCTATCTTTCAGTTGAATATGGAACTATGTTAGCTCTTCCTATGTCCTTCTTTACTTCGGAGGAGACGCAGTATGTGCTCATTTTTGGTTAGTTCTGCTGGAAGTTCATTGGCCTGGAAGAAGATAAGATAGACATTAGTGAATTCCCACAGTTGGGATGGTTTTAGGGTCTCCAAAGCAGGGCCTCTGACTCCACTTACTCCTCTGCTGGCGAAAAACCCTACTGGACTCACTCTTATTTTAAGGCCTTAAAGGTCTCCTTTAATCATATAAATATCATCTGTTATTTTCTTATCTCATCATTAGAGTTATTTTTCTTTCTAAGCCATATCTCTAGTACATTGATCTCCTGAAGGCCAGCATCCATGTATGATTAATCATCGTATCCTCATTTCCAGCCCAATCCCTGGTGCATCTAGTACGTGCTCAATAAACACTGGTAATGTTAAATTTGATACTTTATATTTCATTAGTATGGGGCAGTGTGTCCACTAGGGACTTGAGACTAAGGACAGGTATCTGTTGAGAAAACAGAGTTAAGAAACATTTAGAGAATAAGAAATACCTGGTCAAGAACAGCTTCTGTGGCCACCACATCCCTCCTGACACTAGGGTTTCACTGAATGGCCTTTCTTCTCATCATGCTGTTGAGACACATTCCTTACACATTTATTTCATGAGTGAATCCTTATCCCATGAAATAAATGTAATGGGGCAGTGGTTCTCAAACTTTTTGGTCTCAGGACCTTTTTACACTCTTAAAAATTAATGAGGATCCCAATAAGCTTTTGCCTTTAACTTCTTAGAAATGAAAGGAAGAACATTACAAAAACCCTTAATTCATTAAAAATCATAAATGCACTACAGGGTACCATAAATAACATGAAAAACAACCACCTTTTCGAAAACAAAAAAGCTAGGGATAAGAGTAGCATTGTTTAATAGATCTGCTTATCTGTTGAATGCGTAGCTTAATTGGAGACTTTTGGATTTTCTTATCTGCTTCTGTATCCAAGCTATTGTGATACATTGTTTTGGTTAAAGCATATAAAGAAAATTCAGCTTGGCACAGATAGGTAGTTGGAAAAGGAAGGAAAGATTTTAACAGCCTTTTCAGATCATTGGAGATATTGTTCTTTGATGCTACACTCATACTAAACAAGAGATAGTTTCTTAAAGGAAACTGCAGTGTGGAATCTGAAACCATACCAATTTTTACATGAAAAAGCCATACATCTATCTATCTACAGCTGGTGTTTCCCCCTATGTATGATTTGTAACATCACACACCAGCCAATTGGAAAATATTAGTTCAATGAGTTATGCAGATCTAGATGTGGACACACAGGGTCATACAATCTCCAAAGATCACCTTCATTAATATTAGCACCAATTCATCAGAAAAGCCTGTGAGTTTAAGAAGCCGTCGGGCTCATGTGGTGGATACCAGTGGTTCTTCGAAGTAAAAAAGCGCTCTGTGAAAAGGCACCTGGCTCACTTTGCTATTCTAATGATGTCCCTGAGATAACCATGCACCTGAGTAGAGAGCAGGAAGGCCAGATGCATACTTCCCATTGCCTTACATAGAATATTAAAAAGATGTGTAACAAGGGTCCAGATTTAATAAAATTGAAATTGTTCACGGCTTCATCAAAGATGTTCTTAAGTAAAACTGGTATGTGTGTGAAATAATTTACAAAATCTGTAAAGTAACTCACAGGGTTGTGTAAAATAATTTGCCGGTACAGTTTATACCCCTGCTGGCAGGTGTCAGGGGCCACTAGTTTCAGGCACCGTTAGAACAAATGTTAGAAGCAATATTTGCTCTAGAAGTTAGAGCAAATGTTAGAAGCACCGTTAGAAGCAAATTTTCACTGTGCTTCTACACCATTAGAGCAAATGTCAGCACAGTGAAAAGGGCAGATGACATCTTTGTATTACCAAGTGTATTGTTTTGACTTCTTAGACCTCTTGAAAGGGTCTTACAGGCCCTCAGGGGTCCACAGACCATACTGAGAACTGGTGTTATAGGTGAATCACGGGATGTTCTCAGGATTTCAGGGGAGGCAGTTAAAGGGTAGAAAGGCACCCAGAATACAGGAGAGGGCTTGGATGCAGATGTTACTTGTCTTGCATATTTTTTCCTCCCAGAGCCACACCTGGAACCCCCCTATTTTATGTGGGACCGTGATCCTAGGTGAAACTCCTGAAGTCCCTTCCTTCTTTGTTGGGTCCTGCTCTTTGGCCCGCACGTGCTACCTGGGACTTCGCTTGTCGGGAGTTATGCACAGAGTCGCTGGGAATTATGTTTGCCACAAATGGTCTGCTGCACAGCATGTCCTGTGGCTGCCCCCCAGCCCACCACAAAGGACCCTTGATGCTGATGCTGTACTGAATTGGGCAGGAGATGACTATGCTGTGTTCCTGTAGACCAGAGGCCCCTCGGGCCTTGGAATTCTACTATTAGTTCCTGCAGGAAGAGACACTGTACAGGCCTAATGCCTGGCCCTGCACAGAAATGCTCCCAGTAGACAGATGTCAGCACCTTCCAGTCTCGGAGCACACTCAGGAATGACGGGGCTGTTCCACGTGGGTTCCTGAAGCTTGGTGAGCAGGCTGCCAGGCAGCCAGAGGATCCTCTACCATCAGGAGGAGGAGGAGAGCTAAGAAGCTGTACTTTATCATTAAGTTTCCTGAGTTATAGTTCCCATGTGTAACCTTTATCACTGAAAAAAACCCTTATATCCTCAAACCGTGTAGTCAACTTTTGACCAATCACATTGCTGTTCCATGTGTCATCCATATAGTTCTAGAAACCTGGTCTCATGCCTCCTCTCTCCAGGTTGGTCCTCACTGAATTCTCAGGTTGCTGAGGTTGTATGGACTATTACGATGGCAGTGCCCCAGGCTAACCCCCAAAGGCCATCTTATTCATTATGGGGCAGGACCACAGGCCCATGTTCATGATACCACAGCATCAAAACACTGTCCTTCCCAACCGCTCTTGGGACAAGCTGTGTTCTGATTCTTCAGTTGGGAGTATCGGGAACACAGGGCCTGCACCCATGGGGACAGCTACGGTGTGGGGAGTGGCTATCGGGCCCATTGGTTACCCTCTCCTGAGGCATCCATGTTGCAGTCCCAGAGAACTCCACCCCTGGAGCAGAAGATTGCTTCTGTATTAGCTTAGAAGTCATTTCCTCTGGGAAGCTTCTACTAGCATTTTTTACTTCCCTGCTGACAGCTCTTGTCACTGTACTGCAATTTCTTGTTTGTCTTTATTCCTCAGTAAACTCTGAGCTCTTTGAAGGCAGAGACAATGGGAACTCCATTCACTGTAGTCTCCCCAGTACACGGCACCGTGCGTAGTATCTAGTGGGTCCTCAGTATGTGTTGAATGAATGAAGGCAAAGAATACCCCCTTCAAGAGTCCCGGGTGGCTGCCAGAATCCCAATACCCTTGCTTCTAGAGCTATCTCTAAGAGGCTGTCTTCTTTGGGGTGGCTGGTGGATGGGTGGGATGCAGGTGGGACTCCCTGGCAACGACTCCCAGCTCTCTGAGAGCTGCTGGTGTATGAAACTCCAGCATGAGCAGTCTCCCTATATCTCTATATTTTCAAGAGTAGCTTTAGGGACAATCCGAAGTCCAGCATTTTGGTCACTGGAAATTCCCCATAACCATGATTGCCGAAGTCCCAGGAGACAAACAAAGAATTGCACATTGTTTCAGTTTCCATAAGCTACTGGATGGCTTAGCGAGAAAGATCAATCTCTTTAGGAAGTCTGTGTCCAGGGTCTAAAGATAAGTGTACAAGTCTGATTTCAGCTGCCTTATCACACAGCCAGTCAAGCTAATGGAAAACAAATTGGGAGTATCTCAGGAAGAGATAAGCAGAAGTGTTCATCTTCAAGCACTCTAATGGCAAGAACGAGGACATAATAATGCCACATGCTAAGTAAAATGAAAATAAAAGAGACTCTTGGCATGTTGTCTAATTGCACCTCTTAATGGTTCCTTTCCAAAATGTCATGAAAAAGGTTCTGTGTGTTTGCTTTTATTATTAAAGAAATTAACAGAGCACTAGATACTTATAAAAGCTCAAATAGTATAGAAGTATAAAGTGAAAACTGCTTTTCATACCTTCCTTGATGGATAAGCCCTGCTCCTACTTCCTCCTTTAAAAGTTCATAGTTCCATGTTCTCTCAAGACCTGCCCTATGCTGCTCTCCTCTCCCAGGTTCTACACTTGACTGCGCATGCAGATGTCGAATAGGAAAAAATGGGCATTAGGCATCTTCCCACCTCCATGTTTGACTTAATTGTAAACTAAGGATGTTGGGCCTATAAAAGGTATGGGTTGGTTTGGAACAGCAATGCCAAGTCCCATTAACAGTAGAACAGTATTTCCCCCAAGAAAGTGTCAAGATATGCACGTTGGATGTATGCAGGATAGCAATAAACTACCAGAATGGGGACGTTCTTAGGACACTTCTTTGATGACAGAACCCCATAACTGTACTCCCTGCCCCGTGTCCTGGGAGGGCTGCACCACTGTTAGCCCACAACCGCCCCTGCTAGATACAGGGTTTTCAGCCTAATTCTCTGGGTCTAGATACACTGCTCATTCCTACCTACCAACAGCCTCACATGCCCCCACGATGCCCAGGTACGAAGAGAAGAGAAGAGAAGGGCCTGAGTGATGAGATGCCTGTGAGAGCTTTGCTCTCCTTCACAGTCCCTTTAGAAGGCCCATCAGCATCTAATCATGTCCTCAGGTCTGCAGCCCACAGTGAATGGGCCTGTGTAAGTATTGCCAATGGCCCTTTGCAAGTGACACAAATCTGGCCCAGGGGGCATGGGATGGGTTATCGTGGCTTAGGTAGAAACTGCCTTATCTCTGCACAGGTGCCCAGGGGAGTTAAAAGATAGGGAGGGAAAGGCCAGTACCTTGTTTCTCAGGGCTGGGTCTGCCCCTGCTTCCAGGAGCAGCGCGACTGTTTTAATATTCCCACTGAGCACTGCCGCATGGAGGGCCGACGTCCCATTCTAGGAGAAAACAACAGTGTGTGTCAGGAGTGGGCTCACGGCCATCAGCACTGAGCCTGGCTTTCATCATAGCCCAGCCTAAGTGAGGAGACTAGGGTCAGAGCTTTGCTCTTCCTCACAGTCCCCCGCTTGAGGGCACGTCAGCATCTAATAGAGTGTCTTCAGGTCCCCAGCCGATGGTCCGGGTAAACACTGCCAACATCCTTTGGCAAGTGAAACAAGAAATCTGGCCCAGGGTACATGTGACTTCGCAATCAGTCCGTCAGTTTTAAACGTATTAGAACTTACTGCAGCAAAAGTGATAATGCCACATTATTTTATTTTTTCTTCAAGGGCAACATACACAGTTTCTGCACTTCCAGCGAGCCTGGAGAAATGACTGGTAAACCAAGGGGCCGACCTGTCAGCCCAGCTACCTGCTATCCATGCACTGAGGTGGGAGTGAGCACCACTGTGGGCTCACAGGCTGTCAGCACGTGCAGTGAGGAAACCCCGAAGCCCCGAGGTAGAGCATTCTTGAGCATGAAAGGGGCCCATTGGTTGGGTTGCTGACATTTTATGAAATGTACTGCAAATATCTACTGAACCAAGGAAGCATTGACGTGCAGCACATAGCTAGATTCTGGGAGGGGAGAGGAAGAGAATATAACAAGCCTGATATAAGAATGATGGGCAGTCACATGATATCTGTTCCAGAAGATGCATATGTTTACAAGTGCATCTAAATGCAAGCTTAGTTTCCACATTAGCTATTTATAATAATAATAATAATAATATTTTCTTAATTTATAAAAGAATAAAATATAATGCCCATAGAAAAATTCCAGCAAAGTAGCATTTTCCTTTCTAAAGCAGCATGTTTACTTTTATAACGTGTATGACAACTCACTTGTCTGGTGATACTTCACTCATCTAAATCTTCACCAACTTGTCAACTTCATCTATTTGCAACATGGCTAAGAATATAATACCAAGCCAAAAAAGAGCTCTTTGAAACACCACTAGGTATTACAAAGTCCATTTCTGAAGCTCATTTCTTTCATTCCTAGAGCTCCCTTTCACAGACCATTTATTCTTACTTTACAAACAATGTTAATGAATGTAGCTTTCCTGCTTCCGAGCTCATGGAAGATTAGAAGTTGGTCACTGGGACAGAGAGAGGGGCCAGCATTCTGACAGGAGGCCTGTATCAGCTGATCAGAGGGATAGAGCCTAAATACATAAAGATTAGATACAGAGTGTCCCAAAGCCTCTGGGATCATTCAAGGACAGGTTGACTTTTTTATGTGTCAATAAAGCGAGGGCTAAGTGCTAGCCAGTGTTCCAAGTTTAGAACAGGTTTCTTGTCCTCAACTGAGGAAAACAATAATATAAATTAGGGGTCCTCAAACTGCAGCCGGTGGGCCAAATTGAGCCTGCCACTTTTCTATGTCCTGGCAAGCTGAGATTTAAAAAAAAAAAAAAAAAGAAAAGAAGAGTACTACATGAAAATATGAGATTCTGGAAATACAATCCATTCAAAAAGTGTGAGTGGAACGTAGCCAACCCTTGCGCCCATGGCTGCTTTCAAGCTACAAGAGCAGAGTCGAACAGTTCCAGCAGAGCCCCTATGGCCCATGAAGCCTAAAATATTTCCTCCCTGGCCCTTTATGAAAAAATTTGCCAAACCCTGGTTTATACTGTAATTTAAAAATATCTTAGTCTCAAACGGATAAATTTAAAAAAGGATTTTGGGGCTCTGCCTCCTGGCAGACCCAGCTCTCCAGGCTGACACATCCTTTGGGGTGTCCAGAGATGTGAGTCTTATTTTCTTTCATCTAAGATAACAATGTGGTTCTTTGCTCCAGATAATGAAGGGAAGAAACATGAGCACCTGTCCCCCAAGTTTCATAGGACACTAATTATGCATTTCATGAGTTGTGGAAGATTTTAGGCCCATGAGAGATATATAGATATATCTATCTATCTATATATCTAAATAGTGGTAATTAAATCACTATCTATCTATCTATCTATATATGAAGATAGTTTACTTTTTCTATATCTATATATATCTATCTATGTGTATATGAAGATAGTTTACTTTTCAAGATAGTGATTTAATTACCACTATTTTTTTCCCCTGGAAAACTAAGTAGCAACAGCCTCTGGTTCACTCTTCTTATCACCCTGCCATTTCAACCAGTGCCCATGAATCTCCAACATTAAGAAACTGTAGGTAAGTTCTTTCAAGAATGCAACTAACCATATGAATTATCTCAGCTTCTCCTGCAGGCCTCAGGTATGGGCTTCTTAATTTTCAACCTCTCTTTTATAGATTGGTAAAATTTCTAAGTCTTACCTTCAAAATGCCAAGGGTAGGTGAGAATTTCAGCAGCTCTTCTATAACATCATTATATCCTTTGTTGGCTGCTTTGAGCAATGCTGTTGTACCATCCTTAACAGAGTGGAACAGAAAAGTTGACTTAACATATGTGTGTGTTGGCTAAGAACTAAATGTTAATTGAGAACCGGGAATACACTTGTCAGAACAGGTGAAAGGAGAAAGGCCATGTCTCTTAATCTGGGAGCATTTTAGAGCATAATCAGTTCTGCAGGAAAGAATGCTGGACAAAACATGTGACTTATTCTCTTAGAACCCTGCCATTTGGGAATTCAGACTCTTCCAGTCCCTTAGAACACTGGGTAACACTGGAGAGAGGGGGATATCAAGAATATATTTTAGGACATGGATGGACCAAAGAGGCATTGTCTGTAGTTCATGGCTTAGTGGAAATTAATTTTAAACTATTTTTAATGACTTAAATAATTACTGAACTGTATTTACTGTTTTAAAATTTTGAATGTGCTTTTCTTTTTGCTTTGTCTAATATACAACTTTGCTCCACTGGGCCTAGGTATCTGTCTCTGGTGGTTGGGGATGGGTAGGTGGTGAGTAGGAAGGGGACAGACTGAAATCTGTTAAAAAGAAATGCAAGCCCTGCCTCCACCCCTCCGGTCCATCCAGCAATCACCCCCTCCCTGCCTTGGGGGCCCAGGATGTAGATACTGTACAAAGGTTTCTAAAAAGAAATGCAAAAATGCAAAAATTTATATTCAGCTTCTGTCATCACTTTTTGGCTTGGGAAGAGATTTTCCAAATTCCTCCCCGCTACCCCGCTTTTACATATCAATTGCTGTATTTGGAGGATTCAGTTCACAGAATTCTGTAGTCAAGGAACTATCCCAGTCTGCTCTAAAGGTTTAATTTAGCTAGAATCAGGAAGAAAGAAAATGCGATTAGAGGGTTTTTCTTTTCTGGTTTCAGAGATGTGCGAAGAAGAGATAAAGTGGGAGAGAGGACAGTGAAGTAGGCAGAAATGTGTCTTTACCCCTTCTGGGCTCAGACATGGAGAAGGGAGGTGGGTCACATAAGCAAGGGTAATAGTAAGGGTGAAAAGGCCAGACACTGTAAAAACAAAACCAAACCAAACCCAAAAAGCAAATGGCATAGTGTGGTCAGGCAGCAGGGTCTCCCCAAGCTGCCCTTAGTTCCTATGGGCTACATACAGGGCCTGCTGTGGGGCCCATCGAGGCAGACTTAGGTGACATTAGCATTGCTAGGTGGAGGCCAATGAGGGATGTGGTGTAGGGGTCCGCAGCCGGGGAAGCCGTGTAAGGTGGAGCCCCAGAACACTACTGGGCCCCAAAACACAGACGCTGCGCCCCCACCTGCACTGCGGCCCAGGGCCAACAGGAGGCGCAGCGCAGCCAGACGCGCTGCGGCTAGGGACACCCCCAAGGACAGCCCCAGGCCCGGGCTCCTACCTCCAGCATTTCTCCCGGGTTCATCCAGGAGTCAGCTCAGGTGGAGGAGGATCTCCGGTTATTAAATATCTTATCCTTGGGGAGAGTGGGCAGCATTTGCTAAGTTTCAGCTGACTTGGACATACTTTGTTTTCCTGCTGAAGAGCCGGGGGAGGCTGGGAGAAAATCCCGGGGGAGTTACAGACCAAATAAAGGTGCGTTTTCGCCTCACGTCTGAGCCAGGCTGAATTTTGGAGCTTTGGGGCATACACTACCCATCCCCGTCCCTCCAGCCCCCACGTGCCGCAGCTGTGGCTCAGACTCACATTGCGGGCGGCATCCCGGTCTGCTCCGCGCAACAGCATCACCCTCACCACCTCGCTGTGGCCCATCTGCGACGCGATCCACAGTGGTGCTGTCCCGTCCTGCCGGGGAGGCGAGACGCTTGCTCTGACCCAGCAGCCGCCGAGCAGCAAGGCAGTGCCCACAAACAGCACCCCCCACCCCCGACACATGAGGACGGAGATGTCAACCCATTTACACAGACAGGCACTTGGCAGTGCCTGGAACACCCGGAATGCGTGATTGCCAACATCGGGGTTTGGGCTTATAATACAGCCATTTTATGGCAGAATCTTTTAGCCCATAGGAGGGTGAGGGACTTCACGGAACACGTTGTGGAAAAGCGCTTGGGTGGCTCACCAAGGCAGAACCAAATCTGACAAACCCAGGAAGGAGAGGCCAGCATGTGTTTATTTTCCCCGGATTCTCTGCTTTGCTGGTGGGTTCACACAACACACCCTGCTTAGTGGGGGCCCTCGTTTCCACAGGAGAAAGCAGTTTTCTTGGAAGTGATGTGAGAGGGCCAGAGAACTAAAGACATTTCTCCCACTCCTCTATTCTAGTGTCTAGAATCCCCCACAGACGGCCATTTTTAGGAACTTCAGTTTCATGCAGGATGTGATATGATTTCTTCTGGGAGGGAATGCATACTAGCAATTTAGAGTAGGGTGACATTTTTGGTACTATTTCCCTATTTCCCACTATTGTGCCCCCAAAGAGCCTGTTTATGTGAGCACTGGGCCATGATGTGGAGAGGTGTTGCTCCAGAGAAGAAAAGGTGAACCATCCAAGGGAGGGAGAAGGATTTGATAGGAGGATTTTTTGTTTTCCAGAAGGGAAAACAGAAAACCTATCTCGTGCTGGAAGGAAGCTCTAGAGACGGAGTGGGGGAGATGGAGGTCAGATGTGAGTGTCGGTGTTTTCCTCCTGGCTTGAATCTGGGTTAGGTAAGCACCCAGATAAAGTACGGTGAATTCCAGATGGAAAAGGATTTTCTCCTGTTCTCAGGATGAAACCCAGGGAAACTGCAGGCGTCTTAGAGAAACTCTGCTCCTGGCTGGTGCCTGAGAGAGAGAACAGAAATGGATGAGGGAGTCTGGGCCAATGGGCCCAAGACATCTGCCAGGATCCCTGATTCCCATCAATGAGGCATCTGCGCACCCAGGAGTTCCTGTCTGCCTGTGGGAAAGTGGAAGTGCTGGGTAAACAGTGGTCAGGGAAGATAAGGCCATAGAAGATCATGATTTCAGGATGACAGGCCAACAAGGTACCAGCCAGGATACTCACAGACAGGAAAGGCTGGACAAAACGGCACAAGGACCAGACATGAGTGTCCCCACCCCACCTTAACGCCAGGGTAATAGTCTGACCTCTGAGGACTTAGGCCACTTTGGAGGGAAGGGCAAGGAGGAGGGCAGAGGGACCAGAACTCACTAAACATAGGTTCTGACGTAATGAAGGCAATACGGTCCAGGGGACTGTTTCGGTCAGCTAAGACTGAATTACTCAACAGTGGGAAATGGGGCTGAAGAGCCAGATGACTCAGTTAGAGAACATAAAGCTTCATTTTCTGCTGCACTATATAATTTCAGCTCCATTCTACTAGCCACAGCAGGCACAGGATTCTTGCCCATTGCTGTCCAGGAAAAGGGATAGAGGACAAAGAGGTCTGAGTGGGGTGGTGGGTGATGTCAAATTTGGAACCTAGAAGAATCCAGGAGTGCTGAGGGGTGGTAGGAAGACACTAGTACTGTGTCTTGGGAGAGGTGGGAAAGAGGTGCTGAATGAAACAGGGTGGAAAAAGGATGAACACCTAGAGCCGCTTCAAGCTTTTACAAGGTCTCTGTAGGAATATTCTTGAATCTGAAGATCATTATTAGCAATAGAAATAATACCTTACTTTGTACTTTCGTTTTACAAAGAATGTCTACAATCATTAGTTAATTTGATTCTCCTAATTTAGAATCATTCATTCCTTCATTCACTCAACCAACCAGCAATTATTAAGTATCTTCTAAGTCTCTGGCAGAATACTAAAGAAGACATGGTCTCTGATCTCAGGTCTCAAAGGAACTTAGTCTAGTGGAGATGGGATATGGAAATTTCAAGATGATTACAGTGCTATAGTAAAGTATGGACAAAAGTGCCCAAGATGAGTCAGGAGAGGCACCTGCTTACTGTGTAGAAGTTACGGGGGTCAGTTGGGGTGATATCTGGGCTGGGCCTTAAAGGAAGACTAGGATTTTGCTAGGTAGGGGTGAGAGGGGAGGACATTCCATGTAGAAAGAAGAGCATTTACAGTCACAGGGGCTTGGACAGGTGTGGTTGGTTCAAGCAGAGTAGGAAATCCAGTGGACTGTGGTCCAAGCAGTGTGCGCTGGAATGGAAGGGGGCAGGAGAGGGAGGCAGAGCGCTGGAAACTCTTGTCCCTCCTTGCCTGCTCTGGGCTCACTTGTTCTTTGTCACTATCTCCAGCAGAGGGCATGCAAGGAAAGGCAGCCAGCCTCAGAGAGGCCCACTGGTGACTTGTTCAATGTGCCTTCCAAGGGCTTGCCTGTTAGTAAAATGATCTTAATTGATACTAACATGTGGAAAAATGTTGAGAGGTGGTATACTGGGAAAAAATTATCCCTCCCTCCATCTGAGATGATATTTTCAAGTATCCTTTTATAACATTTTTATAGATAGATCATAGCATGAGATGACGCATATGACATCATTTGTTTTAGAAACTAAATGTTGGGTTATTTTAGTTAGGGTCCTAAAGATTATTTAGCAAATGAATTAAAATTATTTTGTCCATGGGAATGAATATATTTCGCAGCACTAGCTTTTTGCTTCTGCTTCTTCTAGTCCTCACACTCAGGCTACTTCCATCTATAGATTCAAGCCAGACACAGGGGTCCCTGCTTGGTGTCTCCAGGCTAGAAAATATGATAGTATTTAGTAAAAGATGATACCAGATGTCTGTCTTGCCCAGCCTGAGCCCATTCCCCCCATCCACAGGTGCTCATACCAAGGGTGGGCAGGCCGGCCAGTCCACTGTGGTCCAGTGTGTAGAGCCCAGTGGCAACCATGACATCGCTATCCCAAGAGTTGGGTAGTCTGACCTATAAACTTAGGGACTATATGCAAGATGAGTAGGCAGAGGATGTTAGGGAAAAAGGGAGTAGGAAGACAGAAAGAGAGGCAAGAGGGGACTTTGAGATGACACAGACTACATGGCTCACAAGAGAAAGGGCACAACCCTGACTTCTGATGGGTTTCTATTCCATTGAGGCCTGGATGAAATAGAAATCATAACAGCAAAGGCACCATAATTATCCTTGTTTAACAGATGAAAAAACAAAACAAAATCCTGGACTACATAAAAATAAAAAGCTTATATACAGCAAAGGAAATAATCAACAAAACTAAAAGACAGCCTACTAAGTGGGAGAAGATATTTGCAAATACATACATAATAAAGGGTTAATATCCAAAATATACAAAGAACTGATGCAACACAACACCCAAAAAACCAAATAATCCAGTTTAAAAGTGGGCAAAAGACATGAACAGACATTTCTCCAAAGAAGGACTATAGATGGCCAACAGATGCATGGAAAGATGTCCAAGATCATTCATCATCAAGGAAATACAAATCAAAACCACAATGAGATAACACCTCACACCTGTCAGAATGGCTAAAATCAACAACACAAGAAACAACAGGTGTTGGTAAGGATGTGGAGAAAAAGAACTCTCGGGGTGCCTGGGTGGCTCAGTGGGTTAAGCCTCTGCCTTCGGCTCAGGTCATGATGTCAGGATCCTGGGATTGAGCCCCGCATCGGGCTCTCTGCTCAGCAGTGAGCCTGCTTCCCCTCTCTCTCTCTGCCTGACTCTGCCTACTTGTGATCTCTGTCTACTTGTAATCTCTGTCTGTCAAATAAATAATAAATAAAATCTTAAAAAAAAAAAGAACTCTCATACTGTTCAGTGGTGGGAATGCAAACTGGTACAGCCAAGGTGGAAAACAGTATGGAGTTTCCTTAAAAAATTAAAAATAGAATTACTATATGATCCAGTAATTCCACTACTGGTATTTACCCAAAGAACATGAAAACACTAACTTGAAAAGATATAGGCACCTCTGTTTATTGCAGCATTACTTACAATAGCCAAGATATGGAAGCAGTTCAAATGTCCATCGATAGAGGAATGGATAAGAAAGATGTGGACGCACACACAACACACACACACACACACACACACACACATATATTACTGAGCCATAAAAAAGAATGAAACCCTGCCATTTGCAACAACATGGATAGACCTAGCAGGTATAATGCTAAGTGCAATAAATCAGTCAGAGAAAGACAAATACCATATGATTCACTCATATATGGAATTTAGGAAACAAAACAAATGAACAAAGGATAAAAAAAGAAATACAAGCTAAGAAACAGATTGTTAATTATAGAGAACACACCAATGCTTACCAGAGGGGGTGAGGGGGAGATGAGTGATATAGGTGAAGGGATCAAGAGTGTACTTACTGTGTTGAGTACTGAGCAATATATAGAACTGTTGAATCACTCTGTTATATGCCTGAAACTAATACAACACTGAACGTTAACTGTACTAGAATTAAAATAATAAAGGAAACCCAAAGAACCCCTGAAATTCAGGAAATGTAAGTGACTTGCTCAAGGTCATGCAGTCAATAAGCAAAATGGACTGTGTTTCATTTCCTTAAGTCATCCATATCCCCATAACTCACAAGCTATTCTCCACCCAGCGGCGTGGATGTGGCTCCCTGGCTGGGTTTTACAGTTGTCTTGGCTCCAGTGCCCAGCCCTACATGTGAGCCTCGTTCTAGTTCGCAGCCACTCATCACTACGTCTTCAGCCTTCCAGGCCTCACTGGAGCTCTGCTCGAACCATGGGGTAGCTTCTGGAGTCAATATAAGTTTTCAGAGTGCCTACCATGTGCAGAGGGCATGCAAGACGTGGGGCCTCCCTGTTGCTGTCTGCTTCCACCCCCAACCCCTCTGCAAAAATCCATTTGCCCCACTTTCTCCCATTGGCCACCACTGGATTTGCCCCTCCAAGCTTGCAACCTGGGAGGACCAGCACTATCCGGGCCCCAGCATCTCTGCATACAAGTGCAAACCAAGGCTAGAGAAGACACGCTTCAAAGAAACCCTGATTAGCACACTGAGAGGAAAAGCTGGAGATGAGTGATGACAGGCCCGACTCAGCCCTGGGTAGACACTCAGACCTTTGCCACTCCATGAAAGCACTGTTTCATAAGGGGGATGAGTTGAGTTAGGAAAAGTACACTTCAAAGTATTTTGTTGATAGAAAAACAGACTAAACAGCCATCTTAGCTGGTGATTAAAAAGGCCTGAGTGTATCAACTCTACATGCTGTGGTCACATAGAAAGAACTGAAGATGAATTTTTAGCTTGATTATAGAGTACAATGATCTTGGTGACCTTGACCCTCTTTAGGATGAACTAGGGAGAAATATTTTTCAAGTTTCAAATCAAGAGCTCAGTCTTTCCAAAGTCTGCTTATGACTTTGTGATTCGGATTCCTTCTCACAAAAGCCCTAGAAAGGTTTTCAGTTCATCCATGATAGAGTTACGAGGAAAAGCCACTCCTACCACTGTTCAGATTCCCTGAAGCTCGGTCTGCGGAATAATTTCAGTGTAACTCCGTGAACATGCTGTCCCAGGGGTACCATAAAATGTTGGGACCCCGGAGAATGGCAAGGAAAGAAATCATAAATCTGATTTATCTAAAAGCATTAAGAATGAAATCGGGCAAGCATCCTTGTCTTTGTTTTATAAATTCAAGAATTTTCTGACAGGGACTCCATGTGTCAGCTGAGATTTTGGAATACTGCACTGGTTTCCGAATGCCCTGCTGATGTAATAGTCTAGCACTCACAGGCCATTTTAATGGAAACTTTTAGTTACACTTTTTTTTTTTTAAGGTTTTATTTATTTATTTGACAGAGAGAGACCACAAGCAGGCAGACAGGCAGGCAGAGAGAGAGAGAGGAGAAAGCAGGCTCCCTGCCAAGCAGAGAGCCCGAAACGGGACTCGATCCCAAGACCCTGAGATCATGACCTGAGCTGAAGGCAGAGGCTTAACCCACTGAGCCACCCAGGCACCCCAACTTTTTTTATTTTTTAAAGCTCCTCATAACTTGTGACAAAGTCATCCAGGACTACTATCGCTTTTGCCATATTTATGACCCTGCTTGTTTTGTAGGAAGGGAATTAAATATGCAGAGTTTACTTTTTTTTTTGCAGAGTTTACAGTTTCAAAGAAGACAGGCCCTGGGCTAGTCTGACCTGGCTAGATAACCTTTCCTTATCAGCTCATGGCAGGTAATAAAAAGAGTATGGCTTGAAGGAACAGTGGGGTTAATGTACCCTATAAAAAGGAAAAATTCCATTGCTTTTTTCCCCTCCAAAGCTATTTTTATTTTATAAAACACCCCTTTTCCTGAATAACAATTTTTTCAGAACTGGACTCATAATTCCAAACAATTGCACTGGATGCAGTCTTTGAAGGGCATGTCACTTGCACTTTGATCCGAGGGAGGGGTCCTCCAAACAGCTGGACTAGGTCATCTTTGACCAGGTCATGCTCACCATGAGGAATGAAAGCAGGCGTGGGGGTGTGGCCAGCCCTGTACTGTTGGCTCACTCTTTAATTTCTTGGCTTTGGGTTCATCTTATGACTCAACTTAGCTTTGAGTGGTCACCATCCATGTACTATTCGAAATATAATCTTTTTATTAAAAGATTTTATTTATTTATTTGAGAGAGAGAGAGAGAGAGAATAAGAGAGAGAGAGCTGAGAGGGGAGAGGTCAGCAGGAGAAGGAGACTCCCTGCCGAGCAGGGAGCCCAACATGGGACTCAATCCTGGGACTCCAGGATCATGACCTGATCCGAAGGCAGTCGCTTAACCAACTGAGCCACCCAGGTGCCCTGAAATATAATCTCTTATATCAACTTGTTTTTTTATGAATAGTACCTGAGGCATACGGTTAGTACGATTCACTTTACAAATAGATTTGTCAAAGTGCCAAAGACTATTTCAGGAAGATGTACAGATAGAGAAGCCTGGTAATCTTGACAATCTTTCATTTCTAAATTCACGGTGGTACCCTCAATAATGGCCTCCAATCAAACTTCTGCAATCTAAAAATGACCTTTGGCAAAATGAAGCATCTGATTCAGAATCAATCAAGACTTTCAAAATAAGGAGGACCAACAAGAAAATATTAAGCTCCAATCCCCAAACATCAACTCTGGCAGGTATGGAAGTGCAACTTTTTCTAAGAGCCTCCTCTCCCAAGAGTATTCCTGGGGCCATCTAAATCTAAGACTATCTTTAAAACTCTAAAAGTTTAATCTTACGTAGCAGTATTTGGCGTATGTTAAGTGCTTAAGAAATACTGATTGAGTTTTGAATAAAACAGTTATTAAGAAGGGGGGAGCTTGAAGAGATTCTCGGGGTTATCCTGTCCAGCCTCCTAATTTTCAGATGAAGGAAGAGAAGTTGAGAGATGTTGATTCACTTGTTCCAAACCACACAGCTAGTTATTGGCAGAGCTGGATCTAGAATTCAGGATTCCTGACCTCAAACCCACTTTGCCCAAAGGCCCTTTGTCATCTTAGGTTCCTATGCACTTGGACTTCTAAAGACTGAAGAAGCCTGGGTCCAAGAGCTCAGACCAACCTTCCCTATGTGAACATATAGGCATATGTTACATTACATATCATGTCACATTATTATGGGAATCTGCCTGGGTGTCATTTCCTGGGAAGAAATCAGCTTGACTTTTCCCCGAGAAAACTACCCTTAAAGTTATGTTACTTTAATCTGAAATGTTTTGTTAAAAACAAATTAATTAGTGCAGAAACCATTCCTATATAAGAGAAGCTAATTATAATGCCTTAGATTTGGATGGTTCTTTACCATTCATAAAGTGTGACCTATATTACCTGGTAGTTCTGTTCTTTTAGGTATCAACTGATTTGCTAGATGTTAGCTTGGTTTTGGTAAAGTCAGTCTCAATAGTGTTATGATTGGGCGAGATGAAGGTGTAGAACCTACTAATGATTCCCAGTGGGCTGAAGGGCTCATCTTCCATGCCAGGGGTAAGAGATAAGACAGTGTATCAGCAGAGGGACTGGAGAGGGGCAAGGCTACCTGACTCACCTCTATTTACCTATGTCCCAGGCGAGTGCACTCTCATGACCTCAGCGCAGCCATAATTTATTTGAACAAGAGGCGGCCAAGTATGTACTTGACCTCAGACACCAAACACCCAATTTTCAAAAAGAGTAAATGGTGAAGTCAGCCTGGTATCACAGGCTTGCTGGTGAGCCCAAACAAAGGATAGGAGAAACCCTAATCCAAGATTAACTTCATCACCGAGGCAAAAGGGTTGAAGGATGCCCAGAGTTGACCAGTTATCTCAGGAGCTGCTGCAGGACGGCAGGCCCTCCCCGCCCCAGGACGGCAGGCCCTTCCTGCCCCACAGCCCTGCCCACACGGACATTACCTGCCTTGGCTGGTTGACTTTTGCTCCTGAGGACAACAACAGTCGAATCACATCCAAGTAACCACCTTGGGCGGCGAGGAAGAGGGCAGTGGCTCCATCCTGAGAGATGTCAGAATGAAAGGGTTCAAATCATCTTTCATGTTTATTTTAAAAGAAATTCAATTACAAATACGTCTGTTTAATACAACTTTCCACTTCTGTCCCCCACTTTGTTTTCATATTCATGGTTAGTGTTTTATTCTTTGAAGAATAGGTCTACAATATCACAAGAAGTCAGGTGGAAAGGTAGTGTTTCAAATAGACTTAAAAGGATATGTTATAACAAATATAATGACTGTTCACTCCACACAGTCTTGATCATGGAGCTTATCATCCACTCCCTTGGCAGCGGCACCCAGGCTGTCCAAATAGCTAGTCATCATTTTTCTCTCATCCGCACAGACTTCTCATTAGCTGTCACCAGTGTTCTTTGTGGGATCTCAGAGTTATCCCCTTTCGATTAGTTTAACAAATACATATGTTTAATACAGTTTTCCACTTCAATTCTTTGGTCAAGTAAGGGCTCAGTGTTAGTTTAAAGAACAAACACAAAATAAAGTCTATTAATTAAAAAACAATGAACAAGCCCCCCAAACCGCAGGTATGTTTTTATGAATCAGAAATTAAAGTGTCCTTTTAATTAGATCTTTCCTACCCCTTTCTCTTTCTTGCCCCATCTCCATATCACTCCCCCCCAACATGCCAATTTTCTAAGCTTTGAAACAAAAGATGCTTCTAGAAAAACTGCCCTGGTAAACTCCATGAACTTGCTCCCCGACAGCCCAGAAGACACCAACAACACGTATAAAGAATGAAGAAGTCCTGCAGGAAAGCTCAAAGCAAACACTTGCTTCCATTTCTCTTTAGTGTCTATGTCCTCTGGGCATTTCTTTCTTAAAGACCTGTCACTGGTAATGGCAGCGAACACAGCACTCGGCTCAGAGCATGCCTCCTTCCCAGAGGCTCACCTCCTGTAGACAGCATTCACAGAGTGGGCCGAGCTTCATTATTTCTAGACCGCAGTGGAAAACCCGGGCACAATCTAGTGGAAAACACCTCGCTCACCCAGTTAATTACCACCCCTCCCATCAGGAACCTTAACCACAAGTTAAAATACAAAGTGCTTTTCCCTGCCAGTCCAGCCAGGTGGAGGGTGCTAGGTTTCTGGTGGGTGTCAGCTGAGCTGCCAAACTCCTCTTCAGGCAATCATTAAAAAATTACTCAGCCTGTATAGATCTTTAAGCAGAGGTTTGATATGGGGAGGAAATATTCAGCTGCTCCTTACTGTGTGGCCACAGAAAACCCACCGTGCTCTTCGCAGCCGTTAACTCGGATATTCCCTAAAATGCCTATCCAAGCATTGCAGTTTTTACTGCACACGACACATTTCTGTTCCTAGAAGCTTTCAGGAGTCATTGACTGGGGATCCTCCATGTTCTGATTGTTTTTAGTGGAAACATTTGTATTTGGACAATTTGGGTGAGGGTGAATGTCTTAGCATAAAATGGAAGTTTCAGTGCATGAAATTTCTTTTTTTAAAAATATTTTATTTATTTAATTGAGAGAGAGAGAGAGAGAAAGAGCATGAGAGGGGAGAAGGTCAGAGGGAGAAGCAGACTCCCCATGGAGCTGGAAGCCCGATGCAGGACTTGATCCTGGGACTCCAGGATCATGACCTGAGCTGAAGGCAGGCGCCTAACCAACTGAGCCACCCAGGTGACCCGGTGCATGAAGTTTCTTGAGTCACTTCATAACAGAGAATAATTTAGTACAGGAATGGGCTCTCCCCAAACTCTGCATTTCTAAGATTATTTGCCACTCTGGGGTGAGCCTTTTGGATGGAATGTTGTCTAACAAGCACAGATCTGCCAGTCCATTTGGATTGCTGACTATTAATGGTAATGGCATGAAAATCACAACTCATTTTCCTTTTCCAAAGACTTGGGTTCTTCCTGTTGAACTACACACACACACACACACACACACACACACACACACACACACACTCATTCATGCTCTCACATATACTTCATTATATGCAGCGAAAGAATTAGCCAAAGCTGTGGACCCGTGTTCTTAGACTTGGCCGCCCATCAGAACCATCGGCTGCCCAGTTGTGCCCTCAGAGATTCCAGCTCCGTCTGGGATGGGCCTGGAAGCTCTTCCCTCACCCCCAGTTCCCTATGTGGTTCTAATGGCCGCCAGAGCTGAGAATCACTCCCTCAGACCCGTATCAAGGAACTCGGTCACTGAAGTGAGAAAGCTGCGGGTTCAAAGCGTGTTACAGATTTTGAAGTGCAAAAGGGTGGTGCTAGCTGCTATGTGCTTCACAGAGGTCTGTGACATGGCAGTCCATCAGGTAAACTCAGGGGAGGGTATTCAAATGGAGAAGATCCCCCTGACACATCTCACTACATGTCTATGAAGGTGTTGTGTGTGGGGCACGTCTGCTGGCGGGATAGCCTAAAATACAATTCCTATGGAACCAGCAGTAGGAACCCTTCTACTCCTCGTGATGACTCTATCAAGTCACTTTATCTCCTTATATTTTATTTTTGTTATTGTCCAAAGCCAGAATAACAGGAATGACGGCGACGATGGAAAGAGCCTTTGGGCCATGTGCTAATTGTTAATTAGCTGCAACAGACCCACACTGGCAGCAGGAGCCTCTGGAAGGCCAGTGGTGTGCGTGTTCTTCAGTTCTTCACCCCTACCCCATCTCACTTCTCTTCGAATAACTTGATTTTTCCTTTATGTGTGCTCTTCCTCCCAGATAACTCTACGACAGGAGCGTTATTCTGCTTTTCAGCAAGCCCATATGCTGGGCTCGTTATCTTATGGGTAAGTACGTGTCATGTGATTTTTGAAGCTCCTGCCCACATACGTTATATGAGCTCCCGAGTATGTATGAGAGGTTTAAAGGGTAAAACAAAGGTGGGTAAACAAGGTTATGTGCTTCTCCATAGAAAAAGCTCATCTAGCTAATTCCAGCTTTTTCTTGGATTGAAGTGCTACCACTCATTAAAATATTTTTGAAGAGGCATTTCCGGCATCTGAATTTAGACTGCAATGCTGAGGCTGAGGAGGGGGTAGGCAAGCGTCCAGCTAACGTCCCCTTGAAAACGCACTCACGTGGAGTTGGTCGTGGATGTCGGCTCCATGCTTCAGCAGCGTCTCTACCACCCGCTTGTGTCCATACTGGCTGGCAGCCAACAGGGCTGTGCCCCCATCCTGTAAGGTAGTACCATGTTAGAAGGGTGCAGACGTGTCTACCAAGCAGATGCTCCCACAGAGGGAGAGCTTCGGGAAAGACTTTCCTCATAGATGACAACAAACTCACCTTTCCTTTTTCATCTCTTTCTCTTTATAGTCATGACAGGGTTCCTCCTGAAGGCATCACGTCATACATGTGGATGACTTGCTTAGGATACATTATAGTTACTGGACTATGTTATTGTGAGTCACTGCCCATGTCAAATGCAGAATTATCTATTTGCATCTCAATAAAGGAAATGAAGACTGGAAAGCCTGTACCAGTCACTTCTGTCTTGGAATTACCTGAAGTCTCCGGTGTCTTCCGTCTAGAGACCCTCTTGACAACTATTGGCTTCTCCCTGTGTTTTCCCCCAGCAGTGGGCCTCGAAGATTAAGGTGATTTATGGAGTAACCATCTGGGGCCATTGTCTCTAGGGGATAAGGTGCGGGTCCATTAAGAGTGGGTAACTGCACGCACCCCGTGAACCTCTCACCATCCTATTTAGCATTTTCCTTTGAACATGTGCCAGTCTGTCCAGATCTCTTTTAAAATGTGGGCCCTAGAACGAATCGGAGCCCAGAAGAGTAGATGTGGTCTGATGGGGAATGGGACATTCCTTTGTTCCATCTATTCAACTTTTATCTTGACAGCCTGAATTAGAATTAGCTTTCATGTCAACCACATCACACTACTGACTCACTGAGTCTGTGGTCAACTGAAACCCTTGATGGTTTTTCTCAGGTGCTGCAGCCAAGGCATTATCTTTTCCCATCTACATCTGGGGAGCTGTTTGTTTGGCTCTGCGAATTGGTCTGTGGACATCTGTGCTCGTCGTAAATAACGTAAGAACATGTCATCTGGTTCTGAAATACAAACCCTAACTCTAATAGAGGGTGGTTTATAAATCTGGGGCACAGAGTGTTTATGCAGAATGCCTGCTCTCCGACTCCCACCCTCATAGGGTCTGATTCTGGTGAGGCCCAGAAACAGGCTTTCTGACCAGTCATGTGAGGGGACTGTGGTATGAGGGTGGCAGGTGGGTCTCACTTGGAGAAACACTGCTGTAAGAGCTCCCTTGTTCACAGGCTGTGTGTGTGGGGAGTGGGCACTTGAGCTGTGATTTGAAGGGGGGAGAATGGAGGACAGACTGGAGGGCTAAGGCTGCTGGGGGGTGGGCCAATGTGGGTGGGGTGTATGGGCACCAAAAATCGCAATAGCAGCAAGGAACACCAACATGTCCAACTATCGTTCTGTCAGTTTTTCTCTTTGCCTAATGAGGTAAGAGAATAGATAAAATATGGTGATTGTCATAGAAGAGCTGGTACCTTTTATTTTTGTTATTTTATTTATTTTTTAAGTAGACTCTATACCCAGTGTGGAGTCTAATGCGGGGCTTGAACTCATGACACTGAGATCGTAACCTCAGCTGAGATCAAGAATCAGATGCTTAACCCAGGTGCCCCTGTACCTTTATTTATTTATTTTTAAATAGTTTACTTATTTATTTGAGAGAGAGAGACAGCACGCATCCATGAATTGGGGGTGGGCAGGGGGTCAGAGGGAGAGATAGAAGCAGATAGAAGCAGCTCCCTCAGCAGGGAGACTGATGTGGGGCTCGATCCCAGGACCCCAGGATCATGACCTGAGCTGAAGGCAGATGTTTTACTGACTAAGCTACCCAGGTGCCTCTTTATCTCTTATTTTTAAAAACACATTTTGGGGGATAGCTTTAATAATGATGAGAACAACTGTTGAAACAAAGGTAATTTTGATGACAGGATCATATGATAACTGAACGCCTCTTGACATTCTCTTCTTCCTATGGAAAGTTCTTGGACACCTGCAGGTGACCTAATGGAAACATTTGGAATTACGCTCCAGGCCCTGTGTTCCATGGATTTCTGGGACAGCACACACTGCTGCAGGGACAAAGGCTGAAAGCCGGCATTAACTTGTTAACCAAGAAGACTGAAGCAGCCATATGCTGGGGCATGACCATTCTGACTTAGTTCAAAGAGCTGAGATTTACATTTGTAGAACTTTAGTTTCTATGTTTAGTTGTATTACTTTTATAATGACAAATAAAATGATAATTAAGATGAAAATACATACACACATATTTTTTGGATTATTGTATATTATATGCAGCATGTGTGGAGACATGTGTACCATCCAACGGCACGTTCGGAACAGACTGATCTTATCTGAAATTCAGATCTACTTAATAGTTAGCATCTTAACAGGAAAAGAAAAAAAAAAATCCACTGGAAACTCCCCTGACATCCAAATTTCACATACAATGGTTTAAGAAAGCCTGATAGATTGCAAGTCAGGCAAATTTCCAGGAATTTTTTGGTTCTGATTAGGCTGGAAATAAGTTGACAATTCCAAAAATGTTAAAGCAGTTCAAAGTCTCCTACTATAAACCTAAGTTATCATGTACAATCATATCACAAACACAAAATTGATCTTTCCGCAACCTGAGTTTTCTTATCTCTGTGTCGCACATGAAGAATCAATGACTTCTTTAAAGGAAGAACCGCATTTCCTTGCCCAACTATGTAAACTGTAATCATGTGTTACATACTTCAGTGAGGGCATCTCAGAAAGTAAACTGCCTGTCAGATTGCCCTCCTTAGAAATCTCTCAGATTCCACTAAGAGTGGCTTAAATACTTTGATAGAGCACTGGGATTAATCTTGAAGTAAAAAAAAAAAAAAAAAAAAAAAAAAAGCCCATGAAAACAGGGAGTTATAAAGCACCTGCTATTGTATCCATCCTGATAACAAAATTTAGTGTCCCAAAATAGGAAGCTACCAGTGCAAGACAGAACATAAATAATGCCCCATAAAATTAGGAGCCCAGAGGGAAAATGCCATGTTTTGAATTGATTCCTTAGGACTACCTCTCAACCATTATAAGTAACTTTGTGAAATCCACCTTCTTAGGCTTGAAAATCTTATAAAAAGAGTGGGGTGCCTGGGTGGCTCAGTTAGTTGTCTGCCTTTGGCTCAGGTCATGACCTCAGGGTCCTGGGATAGAACCCCATGTCAGGCTCCCTGCTCAGTATGGAGTCTGCTTCTCCCTCTGCCCCTCTTCCTACTTGTGTTCTCTCTCTATGTCTCTAAAATAAATAAAGTCTTTTTTGTTTTTTTAAAGATTTTATTTATTTACTTGACAGACAGAGATTCACAAGTAGGCAGAGAGGCAGGCAGAGAGAGAAAGAGGAGGAAGCAGGCTTCCCGTGGAGCAGAAAGCCCGATGCGGGGCTCGATCCCAGGACCCTGGGATCATGACC
Organism: Enhydra lutris kenyoni; assembly: GCF_002288905.1. Lineage (NCBI taxonomy): Eukaryota > Metazoa > Chordata > Mammalia > Carnivora > Mustelidae > Enhydra > Enhydra lutris. The sequence goes on from NW_019154092.1 coordinate 18,959,977, forward strand.
CAAGCCGAAGGCAGAGGCTTTAACCCAGGCTTATGAAAAAAAAAAAAAAAAGAAGAAGAAGAAGCACAAATTCATACTATGGATGGAGAGACATGAATACTCAAGATTGCTAAAATTCTTCAACGAGGTATAAAATCAAGAAAGTTCTCTTACTTTGGTCCTAAATTCAGTGGATGCTCCAAACTCAAAGAGAAATCTCACGACGTCATTATGTCCTTGCTGGGCAGCAAAGAACAGGGCAGTTGTACCTGACTAGGAGGGAACAAACAGCTGGTTTTAAGGCATTTAATTACATTGCATTTGTTTGTACATTTGCAAACAAAACAAAACAATATCTTTGTAGGTAAGCCTTCTAACCTAGGAGGGAGCTACATTTGAACTGATTATACTCCTTGTTCAGAGAAGTGAGAATATGAAAGGGGAACTTTATTGTTGGTCTAATGGGATGAATGATGGACCCAAAAGATATGTCCTTGTCCTAATTTCTGGAACTTGTGAATATTACCTTCTGTGGCATATGATGGGATTAAGTTAAGGATTTTGAGAAAAGGCACTTATCCTGGCTTGTCCTGGGGGGCCCTAAGTCCAGTGACAACTGGATAGAGACCCATTTGATATAGAGGAGAGGAAGAGGTAATGTGACCAGAGAGGGGGATGCGGCCACAAGTCAAGCTACCAGAAGCTGGAAGAGGTAGAGAAAGGGTTCTCCCCTGGGGCTTTCAAAAGGAATGCAGCCCTGTGGACACACCTTGAATTTTCTGGCCTCCAGAATTGTAAAAGTGTAAATTTCTGTTCTTTGAAGTCACCTAGTAGGTGGTAATTTGTTAGAGAGGCCACAGGGAACTAACTACCATGCTTGGTGACATGGGCATTCATTCTTACAGGGAAGAGTTCTGGTAGAGCTCTGGCTACAGAGTTAAGTACCCCACAGTAGAAAGCTACCAGCCCAAGAAAGAATCTAAGTAATTCACCCAAACAGACTCAAAATATTCCTCAAAAGAGGACATAGGAACAAGAAATAGCCTGGTTCCAAATGTTAAACCAGATCAGGGATACTTGGAGACACAAGTTTGAGCATCCTCCCTTCCCAGCCATTTCCACAAGCCGATTCAAAGATTGGTAGCCAGATCATTGTGTGATAGGAGCAAATTCATCATACCACTCTGTGGGCAGTATCTATTTTCCATACAAAGATGCTCTTCACTCCAGTACTTTGAGCAGGGATGAAGCTCATACGTTACACCTTCCCAGGCACAGTGAGGAGAGACACCTTCCACAGCTCACCCGGAAGTCTTAAAGTGGTAGGTTCTCATCCAGGTGGGAGAAGCCAGGAGGAGCAGGCCCTAAGGATTACTGATGACCCTGAAGCTTGTTCTTAAGTGTGTGTGTGTGTATGTGTGTGTGTGTATACGTATATGCATGTGTGTGTGTGTATGAGACAGGGACCAATGAGCCCAACCACTGGGGCAGAACACAAGCCAATACCTTCCTAGTCATTACCTTCTATCTCAGGCTATGCCCCCAGCCAGACGCTGCCCTGGGGAGGCACAGGTAATGTGACCATTCCCAGAGCCTTTCTGCCTGCCACACAGGAGTGACTTTCCCCTTGGTTCCCACAGAAACAAGTGGAAGGCTTCCTTTCATTGCTTTCCTACAGTGGAGAACACCGAGTTCCAGAAACCTGAGGATGTAACCAGGTCTGGATGAAGAAACTCGGCTAGCATAGGAAAACCCTCATCTTAACAGACATTAAATTTCAGAAACTACCAGAGACAATTTCTAGAAATTGTTTCTTCTCTAAGAAAAAGGACTTTTCACCAAGATTTTATGATATATTAATTGAAAAACCATATCTATAGCAGTGTGAATCAATTTTGGAACATACAGGTACCATTCATTAATCATTGTGCACACGAATGTGGCCATCTATAGACAGAGGAGCCAGACTTCAGCTGGAATGTGAATAAAGGTCTTAAATGTATGTGCTTTACTACTGTAACCCAGGGCCTCATGACAACAGCACACTCAGTTCCTAACCCTGAAAATTTTAGCTGATATGCTGGTTCTTTAGAGCAATGGTCTCTCTGGATCATTATCTTCCTGTTCTTGCAAGCTCTGTGTATGTAGATAGCCATCCAAAGAAAACAATGACAGGTACCTTTTCAGGAAACAAGTATTTTGATATGGATTAAATGGAAAAAATGGATTAGAATAATCCCAGGTAGAAGCCTGCTACATGAGTACCTTCCACAGCACCGCTAGGTACTCACCTCATGTGTGAGCTTGGGGCCTCTCTTTGGCAGCTCTGTCACCGGAGGCTGGGGTGGCCTCGGGAAATGCAGGGGACCACTGGGCATTCATGTAGCAACATTATTTGAGCCACAAGGTTACTTCAAAATTGGGCACACTTCAGTAAGTCCTTGAGGGCCATTTTTGTTCAACGCACAATAGTTTTCATATCCAAGAATATTAGTGGAGCAATTGGAATGAAACAGATAAATATAAAACCATAAAAACCATACATTGGCTGAAAAGCAAACAAATGTTTCTCTTCTCTCAGCTTTTCACAGTTGTTCTGAAGATATACTTGTGCGTGTTGAACTTGCCCTTCAGGATAAAGTTTTTTGAGGAGCAGATCTGAATCATATTGTTTTTATTAGAGAAAAGTTTGTCTATTCTTTAAAGCTATAATAAACCAAGACTGTGAAGCATAAAGGAAAAACAAAAAGATTAGGGTAATTTCAAACTATAATTCTAAATGGGCCCAAACATTTTCCTCCCAGAAGGAAATTAGCTGCTGACGTGAAAAATGGCTTAAAACAATGCTCCAGTGTTGTGAAAATTGCTCCAAAGAATCTGTCTGTGAGACTGGATTTGCTATGGTCTGTCTGTATGGCTCCTCTTGATAGATCAGGCTTGCTGGCCCAGGCCTATGGAGAGCCAGACTCCAGAGTCTATTCATCAAGTGTCATTCTTCCATGGTCCAGAGCCAAGTTGACACCCAGAAGGGAGAAGGGAAGGACTATAGGTGCCCCACGGAATAGCCAGCCCTCACAGCTCCACTCAGAGGTAGCAGTCCAGGCTGGAAGACGGGGTGTACTGATTGATGAAAGTTTGGTTGATGACTCATCTATTCTGAAACAACTGTAGGGTAGGCCCTAGGATAAGACTGGATCAAGGAACATCAAATGCTCCAGTTCAGTCTGAAGCTTGCCCCAGGATGCCATCTTGGGTCTGAGTTAGTGTGGACTGAGAGGTTGGATTCACTTTAGGGTTGACCTATGGATCTATCTCCAGAAAGGTTAATTTGCAAGGCCCTAGATCAGCTTGGGAATAAATTGATCCCCCTCAGATCTGACTCCTGAAGTATGGTAAAAGGTCCAACCTCCCACTGCTCTTCTACATTGGACCAAGAATGGATCCTCTAGCCAGACTGAACTCCCAAGGTGGCCTTTGAATGAAGTGTGGGAACAGGCTCACATTTGAGTTCAATGTCCACCACATGGCTTTTTGGGGAGAGCTTATTTAACATGTGGCCAGTCAGAGAAGCCCTTTGAAATCATAGTTTCATGAGGATGACTGAGATAGTCTAGCAAGTGAACCTCATTCAGAACAGGTTGGTGACCCAATCTTTTTAAAAATACAAAAAAATCTCCATGAAAATCCTTTAACTTCTACAGCACCTCTTCCCCAGGGAAGAAGGAAGATCTGATTTAAGCTTGGGAGGAAATGTATGAGTGCTTAGGGAATGTGGTTAGAGGTTTGGTCACCTCAGACTATAACACACGCCTGAGAATATTCATTCCACTGATGTACACCCAATGGCCCATCCTAGGGCCTTATTTTAGGCACAGCAAAGTCCGCAATCTGGGCATTAATGCCATGCAGGAAAAAAGCAATGATTAATCTGGTCTTCCTTACCAATTTGCCACTATAAAAATTGCGAGTCTCTGTCACCTGGGTCATTCTTATTCAAGTGTAAACCTGACCTACCTCTCTCTGGAGATTGATGTCTGCTCCTTGCAGAACCAGTTCCCTCACACAGTCTATGTGACCGGCATAGGAGGCGACCATGAGGAGCGTGGTGCCATGCTAGATGGAGGACAGACAGATAGCAGTTACGTATGTCAGAGAGGGTCCTGGAGGAGAGGCTAAAGAGATGTCAGGTCCACTCGAGACACGTCCAAGTGCACAATTTCCCACAGTACTGAGTGTCTCATGAAAAACCTTATAACACAAAGTAGACAGAGAAAAAGCAAAGTGACAAACTGCTGCAGGTGGAATTTTCAATTTAAAAACCCACTTAATAGGGCGCCTGGGTGGCTCAGTTGGTTAAGTGACTGCCTTTGGCTCAGGTCATGATCCCGGAGTTCTGGGATCAAGTCCTGCGTCGGGCTCCCAGCTCTGCGGGGAATCTGCTTCTCCCTCTGATCTCTCCCCTCTCATGTTCTCTCACACTCTCTCTCTCTAATAAATAAATAAAATCTTAAAAAAAAAGAACCCCACTTAATCCCATTACCTTCAGAAATGCAGTCCGAAGGAACCATAATCACTGCATGTGAAGGCAGTAGGGATGTAATTGTCTTATTTTATGATTCATATTAAATGATTTCTGGGCCCAAACACTGTTCTTAATGGGTTAGGTGGTACCTGTTGGTTTTCTGAGTTTAGAAGACTTTTTCTTAGAACTGCTTCAGGTAAAAATGCAAGGTACCTCAATGATATGGGAGACCAGAGTAGTCAGTAGGAGCCTGAGGGGTTCACATCGGCCTCTATCATCAATCAACTGTGTCACCTGGGGGCACATTGCTTTTAATTCCTGGGGTTTAGAGTTTAATTTCCAGTTGTTTTTAAGGGCTTGGAACTGTGAGCTTGACCACTACCTCTGTGTACGCAGCAACCTGCCTTTCTGGGGTGGACAAGAGAAAGATGGTTCTTCATAGGAGGAAGGTACAGGGTGACGAGTGACTTACAAGCCTCATTTTAATTTCATGGGTGGGATTTTGTAGGAAGGCAGTAGAGTTGACTGGTCCCTGACACTATGATCTTGGGCTAGTTATGGAACCTTTCCAAGGTTCACCCTCCTTATCTGCAAAATAGGGAATAATAAAAGCATCTGCTGGATTAAATCAAATGGGTAAATGAGATAATGCAGGCAATGTGTTTAGCATAGTAATGTTAGCTATTAATTCAGTAAGTGTTAGCTATTATAATATTATGATACTTCAGTAAATGTTAGGTCATCATCTGGCTTTTGTTGATTTCTGTGAATCTCAATACTAATTTTGGGAAAGTCTTATGTGCTATGTATGAAAAGTAAAGGTAGAGTAAAAAAATAAAAACTAATGGCTTCATGGAAGTGTTCTATATTTTCTCTGCTTCCAAGAGACCGTATTTAGTATTTGAATGTTAGACATTCGTTAGGCTATACCATCCATTATCAAGTTGAACACCTTCCTCTGTATTTCCCAGGATTAGAATGACATGTGGAAGTTGGTATTACTAACTTCCTCCTGAACATGAACAATTTTTATTTAGATTACAGATAGAAGAATCTGATTTAAAACCAATCTGGAAGATTGCTGGTATGATAGTGAAGTAGGAGGACCCTAAGGTCACATAGATAGATGTGTCTGACAGATGCAGTGGAGTATCGATAGATATACAATGGGAGTTACAATAGATGACACTCTCATCGTTGTAGATAACCTGGAAAACAACCTGAAGACTAGAACCAACTCCATAACTAAAGGTAGAGAAGAGGTCACACTGAAGAGGGTAGCAAGGGCAGAGATGCACGGGGAGGTAAATAGACCACTGCTGTATGCAGGGTGAGGGGGGTTGGGTGGGGAGGGAGCTGTGAAGAAGGGAGGGAGACAGATTATTACACTGGGGAGCCTGCGCCAGAGATGATGAATCCCCATAATATTTGGTTCTGAAAGACAGAGGAGCCAAATTTCATGAGTTCTTATAACCAGCAGGACTGAAAGCCTGGAATTTCATTTTTATCTAGTTTTTAAAGGCTTTTATTTTTAAATTTTATTATTTTTTGAGAGAGAGAGAGAGAGTGCACGTGCACACACGCTGTGTGTGGGGGGGGCAGGGGAGCAGAGGGAGAGGGAGAGAGAGACACCTGGGTGGCTCAGTCAGTAAAGCCTCTCTCTACCTTAGCTCAGGTCATGATCTCAGAGTCCTGGGATCGAGTCCTGTATCGGGTTCCCTGCTCAGCAGGAAGTCTGCTTCTCCCTCTTATGACCCTGAGATCATGACCCAAGCAGAAATCAAGAGTCCAACGGCTAACTGACAGAGGCACCCAGAGGCAACCTAAGATTTTTATTTTTAAGTAATCTCTATTCCCAACGCAGGGCTCAAACTCATAATACAGAGATCAAGAGGTGCATGCTCTACTGACTGACCCAGCCAGGAGTCCTTGGAATTTTAAAAATCGGTGGCTCAGCTGTGGAAGAGGATGGAGGGCAAGAGGAAACTGGGTCCTCACCCTTAAAGAAACAGTACCACAAACAGCCGACAGAGATACAGCACAGAAGCAATGGTTTAAAAAATACCTGGGGTACATGGGAAGGAGATTTGTTTACTAGTCTCAGAAATGGCTGGAGGAGCAGGGATCCTTGGAAGACTTCTCTAGGAGCAAAGGAGCTGGTAGGCACCATTTCCTTCTCCTGCTCCCAAGCAAATTCCCACGACCATCTGCAGGGACCAGTGAAGCATGGATATTCACTACCTAACTGGCTGACATGCACTACCCCCTGTGTGGGTTGTGGATCTGCCCCCTCTGGTGTGCTTTTGCCTGGAACCCACTCAAACCAGACCCACAAACCGGGCAGTGTGCAAGCAGCCCCAGCAAGGGTCAGTGGCACTCCAAAGTGACTCCTGCCCTGGGGAGAGGGAAAGATAACCACACAAGCAATCATACTGGGGCCCCAGCAGTGGGCTGGGTGCAGACAGCTGGTCTGACTGCAGGCCCCACCTGCCAGTGAAAGCATCTCAGGGGACAACGCAGGGAAAGCAGCTTGCAGTTTGGTGCTACTGCATGTCTGGCAAACTGGTCTGACTCAACTCAAGCCTGGCTTGGCCCCAGACTGGCCCACAAACATCACCAGGACCAAACACTGCCCAAAACAGCAAGGAGAGCCACTGGGCTCTCCTGGGCTGAAGGAAAAAGTGGCTCAGCCATAACAGCAGGGGACACACAACACACAACACACATGGGAGACCCCCCTGCAGTGCAAGGTTCTGGGAACAGGGGACATTGCACTGCAAGATGCTACAGGAGCTCTTTTTCACAAGGTCACTAGTTTCAAGAGTGGGAGACATAGCTGACTTTCCAAACACAGAAACAGACACAGAGAGTTAGACAAAATGAGGAGACAGAAGAATATGTCTCAAATGGAAGAACAGGACAAAACCACAGCAACAAATCTAAGTGAAATGGAGATAAGTAACATGGCTGATAGGGAATTTAAAGTAATGGTCCAAAAGATACTCACTGGACTTGAGAATCTCAGGATCCTGAGATCAAGCCCTGTGTCAGGCTCTGCACTAGGCATGGAACCTACTTAAAATTCTCTCTTTCCTTCTCCCTTTGCCCCTTCCACTCATGCTTTCTCTCTTTCTCTCTCTCAAATAAATGAATAAATCTTAAAAAAAAAAATTCAAATAACGAGACCCATCTATCTGCTGCCTAGAAGGCTCATTTCAGACCAAAAGGCACCTGCGGATTGAAAGTGAGGGGATGGAGAAACATTTATCATGCACATGGATGTCAAAAGAAAGCCTGGGGAACAATACTTATATCAGACAAAGTAGACTTTGAAAAAAAGACTATAACAAGAGACAAAGAAGGATACCATATAATAATGAGACAATCCAACAAGAAGATATAATAATTGTAAATACGTATACACCTGGGCAGTGTGCAAGTAGCACATGGGAGCACCCAAATATATAAAAAGGTTAATAACAAACATAAAGGAACTAACAGAGTAATACAATAAGAGTAGGGGACTTTAACACCCCACTTACATCATGGGCAGATTATCAAAACAGAAAATCAACAAGGAAATAGTAGCTTTGAATGACACATTGGACTGGTTGGGTTTAACAGATATATCCTGAATATTCCATTCTAAAACAGCGGAATAGGGCGCCTGGGTGGCTCAGTGGGTTAAAGCCTCTGCCTTCGGCTCAGGTCATGATCTCAGAGTCCTGGGATTGAGCCTCACATCGGGCTCTCTCAGCAGGGAGCCTGCTTCCTCCTCTCTCTGCCTGCCTCTCTGCCTACTTGTAATCTCTGTCAAATAAATAAAATCTTAAAAAAAAAAAACTTTTAAAACAGCAGAATACACATTCTTTTCAAGTGTACACGTAACATTCTCAAGAATAGATCACATATTACACCACAAAACAAATACTGACAAATTCAAAAGATTGTAGTCATATTATGCATCTTTCCTGACCAAAATGCTATGAAACTAGAGATCAACCACAAGAAAAAAAAATCTGGAAAGAGCACAAATACATGAAGTTAATAACATTCTACTAAATAATGGATGGGTCAATGAAGAAATTAAGAAAGAAAAAAAAACAAAGAAAAAAAATGAAAATGAAAACACAAAGGTCCAAAATTTTTGGAATATAGCAAAAGTGTTTCTAAGAAGGAAGTATATGGCAATACAGACCTATCTCAGAAAGCAAGAAAAATCTCAAATAAACAACCTAACCTAACATCTAAAGGAGCTAGAAACAAACAAAACCCAAAACCAAAAGGAAGAAAATAATAAGGATTAGAGCAGAAATAGATGATAAAGTAAATTAAAAAACAATGATCAATGAAATCAGGAGCCAGTTCTTTGAAAAGATCAACAAAATCAAAAAATTTTCAGCCAGACACATCAAAAAGAAAAGAGAGAGGATTAAAATAAAATCAGAAGTGAAAGAGGAGAAATAACAACGAACACCACTGAAATACAAAGCATTAAATTCCTAGAAACATATATCCTACCAAAACTGAATCAGGAAGAAATAGAAAATCTGAATAGACCAGTTACCAGCAATGAAATTAAATCAGTAATCAAAAAACTCCCAACAAACAAAAGTCCAACAGGAATCCATCAAAATCCTTGAGGAGAACACAGGCAGCAACATCTTCAACCTCAGCTGCAGCAAATTCTTCCTAGAAACATTGCCAAAACCAAGGGAAGTAAGGGCAAAAATGAACTAGTGGGACTTCATCAAGATCAAAAGGTTTTGCACAACAAAGGAAACAATCAACAAAACCAAAAGACAACCAACAGAATGGGAGAAGATATTTGCAAATGACATATCAGATAAAGGGCTAGTATCCAAAATCTATAAAGAACTTATCAAACACAACACCTGAAGAACAAATAATCCAATCAAGAAATGGGCAGAAGACATGAACAGACATTTCTGCAAAGAAGACATCCAAATGGCCAACAGACGCATGAAAAAGTGCTCAACATTGGTCGGCATTAGGGAAATACAAATCAAAACCACAATGAGATACCACCTCAACCAGTCAGAATGGCTCAAATTAACAAGTCAGGAAATGACAGATGCTGGTGAGGATGTGGAGAAAGTGGAAGCTTCCTACACTGTTGGTGGGAATGCAAGCTGGTGCAACCACTCTGGAAAACAGCATGGAGTTTCCTCAAAAAGTTGAAAACAGAGCTACCCTACAACCCAGCAATTGCACTGCTGGGTATTTGCCCTAAAGATACAAATGTAGTGATCCAAAGTGGCACATGCACCTGAATGTTTATAGCAGCAACATCCACAATAGCCAAACTATGGAAAGAACCTAGAGTCCATCAACAGATGAATGGATAAAGAAGATGTGGTATAAATATACAATGGAATACTATGAAGCCATCAAAAGAAATGAAATCTTGCCATTTGCAACATCATAGATGGATCTAGAGGGCATTATGCTGAGTGAAATAAGTCAATAAGAGAAAGACAATTATCATATGATCTCCCTGATATGAGGAATTTGAGAGGCAGGCAGGGGATCATGGGGAGTAGGGGGTAAAAATGAAACAAGATGGGATCAGGAGGAAGACAAACCATAAGAGACTCTTAGTCTCATGAAATAAACAGGGTTTCTGGGGTGTAGGGGGGTAGGGAGTGGGTGGCTAGGTTATGGACATTGGGGAGGGTATGTGCTATGGTGAGTGCTGTGAAGTGTGTAAGCCTGATGATTCACAGACCTGTACCCCTGGGGCAAATAATACATTATATGTTTAAAAAAAAAAAAAGTCCAAGACCAGATGGCTTCACAGGTGAATTCTACCAAACATTTCAAAATAATTCCTATTCTTCCCAAATTATCCAAAAAATATAAAAGGACGGAAAACTTTCAAATTCATTCTGTAAGGCTTACCCTGATACCAAAACCAGATTAAGACGTTACAGAAAAAGTCTTAATGACTACAGGTCATTAAGTCTGATGAACATAGATGCAAAAATCTTCAAAAAATATTAGCAAACAGAACCCAACAATACAGTAAAACAATCATTCACTACAATCAAGTGGGCTTTATTCCTGGGATGCAAGGGTGGTTCAGTATTTGCAAATCAATGTGATATGTTATATCAATAAGAGAAAGGATAAAAACCACATGAACATTTTAATAGATGCAGAAAAAGCATGTGACGAAGTACAACATCCACTCATGATAAAAAATCCTCTGCGAAGTAGGAACATAGGGAACATATCTCAACATAATCAAGGCTATATATGAAAAATCCACAGTGCACATCATACTCAATGGGGAAAACTGAGAGCTTTCCCCCCAGATCAGGAACAACACAAGGACGTCTACTCTCACAACTTTTATTCAACATAGTACTAGACATCTTAGCCATAGCAATTAGACAAAAAAAGGAAATAAAAGGCATCAAATTCATTAGGAAGCAATAAAACTTTCACTATTAGCAAATGACATGCTACTATACATAGAAAATCCTAAAGACTCCAATGAAAAAATACTTTAGAACTGATAAATGAATTTGGTAATTTGCAGGATACAAAATCAATGTACAGAAATCCCTTGCATTGCTATACACTAATAACGAAGTAGCAGAAAGAGAAATTAAGAAAACAGTCCCACTTGCAATTCCACCAAAAATAATAGAACACCTAGGAATAAACCTAACCAAGGATGAGAAAGACCTGTATTCTGAAAACTATAAAACATTGATGAAAGACATTGAAGAGGACACAAACAAATAGAAAGACATTCCATGCTCATGGACTGGAAGAAAAAAATGGTTAAAATGTCCATATTTCCCCAAACAATCTATAGACTGAACACAATCTGCGTAAAAATATCAAGAGCATTTTCTATAGAACAAGTAATCCTAAAATTTGTACAGAATCTCAAAAAACCCAGAATAGTCAAAGCAATCATGAAAAAGAAAAACAAAACTGGAAATACCACAATTCCAGATTTCAAGTTATATTATAAAGCTGTAGAAATCAAAACAGTATGGTACTAGCACAAAAATAGACACATAAGTCAATGGAACAGAACAGAAAGCCCAGAAAGAAACCCATGGTGTTATGGTCAATTAATCTTTGACAAAGGAATCAAGAATATGCAATGGGAAAAAGGCAGTCTCTTCAACAAATGGTGTTGGGAAAACCAGACGGACATGCAAAAGAATGAAAATGGACCACGTTCTTTACATCATACCCAGAAATAAACTCAAAATGGATTAAGAACCTAAATATGAGACCTCAAACCATAGAAATTCTAGAAGAGAGCACAGACAGTAATTTCTGTGACATCAGCCATAACATCTTTCTAGATATGTCTCCTGAGGCAAGGGAAACAGAAGGAAAAATTAAGCATTGGGACCACATCAAAATAAAATGTTTCTGCACAGCAAAGGAAACAATAGACAAAACTAAAAACCTACTGAATTGGAAAAGATATTTGCTAATGACAAATCTGATAATGGGTTACTATCCAAAATGTATAAAGTCATACAACTAAACACCCAAAAGTCAAATAATCCAATTTGAAAGCAGGCAGAAGACATGAACAGACATTTCTCCAAAGAAGACATCCAGATGACCAAAAGACACATGAAAAGATGCTCAACATCACTCATCTTCAGGGAAATGCGAATGAAAACCACAATGAGATACCACCTCACTCCTGTCAGTATGGCTAGAATCAAAACCACACACACAAAAAAACAAGTATTGGCGAGGATATGGAGAAAAAGGAACCCTCATGCACTGTTGACAGGAATGCAAATTGGTGCAGCCACTGTAGAAGATAGTATGGAGATTCCTCAAGAAATTGAAAATAGAAATACCCTAGGACCCAGGAATTGCTCTACTGGGTACTTGCCCAAAGAATACAAAAAACACTCATTTGAAGGAATATATGCACCCATATGTTTATTAAAGCATTATTTACAACAGCCAAGATATGAAAGCAGCCCAAGTGTCCATCAATAGATGAATGGACAAAGAAGATACCTATCAAAAAAAAAGATACTTATCTATATATCTATATACACACACACAGGAATATTATTCAGCTGTTAAAAAAGAATGAAACCTTGCCCTTTGCAACAACATGGATTGATCTAGCGAGTATGTTAAGCAAAATAAGGCAGTCAGAGAAAGTCAAATACAATATGATTTCACTCATATGTAGAATATAAGAAACAAAACAAACAAACAAAAGGAAAAAAGGAGACAAACCAAGAAACAGACTCTTTTTTTTTTGTTTTGTTTTGTTTTGTTTTTATAAGAGACGGGGTCTCGCTATGTTGCCCAGGCTGGAGTACAGTGGCTATTCACAGGCGCGATCCCACTACTGATCAGCACGGGAGTTTTGACCTGCTCCGTTTCCGACCTGGGCCAGTTCACCCCTCCTTAGGCAACCGGGTGGTCCCCCGCTCCCGGGAGGTCACCATATTGATGCCGAACTTAGTGCGGACACCCGATCGGCATAGCGCACTACAGCCCAGAACTCCTGGGCTCAAGCGATCCTCCTGCCTCAGCCTCCCGAGTAGCTGGGACTACAGGCGCGGGCCACCGCGCCCGGCAAGAAACAGACTCTTAACTACAGAGAACAAACTGATGGTTACCAGAGGAGAGATGGTTGGGGAATGGGTGAAATAGGCGAAAGGGATTAAGAGTACACTTATATTGATAAGCACTAAGTAATATATGGACTCGTTGAAGCATTATAGTATACACTTGAAATTAACTAACACTGCATGTTAATTACACATTAAATTTTAAAAAGAAATCCAATCTGAATAGAGAGTTATTCATCCTTTCCATGAGAGGTGAGAAAAAGTTTTTATTATAGGTTATACTTTTTTTAATATAGGTTATACTTGCTTCAAAATAAAAATCAATCATGAGGCACAAGGAGTACAGAGCAACTTAAATTTTGATATTTAAAAAGAAAGATAAAAAATGTTATATGCATCTGCTTTAAAGGAAGGAGGCTTGAATGAAACAAAATATAAAAATACTTTATAGATTGTATTTCAACTTCACATCATGGTCAATTGAGAAAAAGTCAGAGGTTGAGGCAAGGAGAGAGAACAAAGAAGTAGTATCCGTTGATGTATTTATTAAGCTAGACAAAAATGTTTCCTTTATATCCAAAATTATCAGGCTGGACAAACCATAATTCCCTAAAGGTTAAGGTTAATTTATTTCACTGGCTGATGTTAAAATGTACCTTTTAAAACCAGCTGATTTTGAACATTGGATACAGTGGATATAAATGTGGCAAAGACCACAACAAACACTACAGTGACACATACCTTCATACATCTCAAAAGGCTAGAGGGAGCTTGCCAGTGCTCATCTGATGGTTAGTGTGCATTAGAGAGATAAAGGAGGCAAAAATGTAAACATCATGAGGAGACCACTTTAATCTAGGAATGAAGGTGAAATGTTAGCAAATCAAAGATTTGCTGTGTGGTGGGTGGCCTACAGATAATGTATTCATACTTTAAATGTTTTTTGTTGGAAGTTTGAGCATGGCCATGAACTTGAGGTTGAGAGCAGTTCCCAAGAGAGCCCCAGGTCCTTTCCTTGCACTGCATCAGCTCTCCTAGGAGTTCCAGGTGGACCAGATGCGGGGCCCCATTGGCCAGAGCAGGACTAGTCAGAGGTCATTCACCACCAGGGTCATTCTGTAACCCAGACTCTATGTCCAGGTGGCACCTGAAGGACATAGAAATCCTCCCAGTGAAATTTCAAGGGGAACCAAGTCCTGTATTATTCCCAAATATCTTTCTGTCTCTGTTACCGCCAATCTTACATACCCTTTCAAAATCAACAAGCTGTCTGAAATTACCATCTAGACTTGTTCCATTGTTTTTTTTTTAATTTTTAAATAATTTATTTTTTTAAGATTTTTTATTTATTTGACAGAGATCACAAGTAGGCAGAGAAAGGAGGAGGCAGACCCCCTGCTGAGCAGAGAGCAGAGGCTTTAACCCACTAAGCCACCAGGCACCCCTAAATAATTTATTTTTTAATTAAAATTTTAGGTAGTTAAGATATAGTACAATATTGGTTTCTGGAGTGGAATTCAGTGATTCATCACTTACATACAACACCCAGTGCTCATCGTAGCAAGTGCCCTCCTTAATACACATCGCCCAGATAGCCTATCCCCCATCAACCCTCAGTTTGTTCTCTACTGCTAAGAGTCTCTTGGGGCACCAGGGAGGTTCAGTTGGTTAAGCGTCTGCCTTCAGCTCAGGTCATGATCCCAGGGTACCGGGATTGAGTCCTGCATTGGGCTCCCGGCTCAGTGGGAAATCTGCTTCTCCCTCTCCCTCTGCCCCTCCTCTCCACTTGTGCTATCTCAAATAAATAAATAAAATCTTTAAAAAAATTTTTTTAAAAAAGATTTACTTATTCATTTTATTTGACAGAGATCAAAATTAGGCAGAGAGGCAGGCGGGGGATGGGGTGGGGAAGCAGGCTCTTCAACATGGGGCTCGATCCCAGGACCCCAAGACCATGATCTGAGCTGAAGGCAGAGGCTTTAACCCACTGAATCACCCAGGCGCCCAATAAAATCTTTTTTTTAAAAAAAGGGTCTATTATGGCTTGTTTCCCTCTCTCCTTTTTCTCTTTTTGCCCTTTCCATATGTTCATCTGTTCTTTCTTAAATTCCATATGAGTGATTAGATCAAGATGGTATTTGTCTTTCTCTGACTGACTTATTTCACTTAGCAAAATACACTCTAGCTCCATCCATGTTGTTGTATATGACAAGATTTCATTTTTGATGGCTGAGTAATATTCCATTAACATACACACATGTGCTTGTGCACATACCACATCTTCTTTATCCATTCTTCCGTTGATGGACATTTGAGGTCTCTCCACAGAGAGCTATTGTTGATAATGCTGTTATAAATACTGGGGTGCATGTTTCCCTTTGAATCTGTATTTTTGTATCCTTTGGATAAATACCTAATAGTGCATGAGGAGATGCTCAACATCACTGGGCATCAGGGAAATACAAATCAAAACCACAATGAGATACCACCTCACACCAGTCAGAATGGCTAAAATTAACAAGTCAGGAAACGACAGATGTTGGTGAGGATGGGGAGAAAGGGGAACCCTCCTACACTGTTGGTGGGAATGCAAGCTGGTGCAGCCACTCTGGAAAACAGTGTGGAAGTTCCTCAAAAAATAGAGCTATCCTATGACCCAGCAATTAGACTCACTCCTTTGGGTTAAGGAATCATTCTTCCAGAAAGCTGTGAATAAAATGAGTTTGGTTTTTGTTTTTTTAAATTCTATTTATTTATTTGACACAGAGAGAGAGACAGAGAGATCACAAGTAGGCAGAGAGGTAGGCAGAGAGAGCGGGGTGGGGGGGAGCAAGCTCCCTGCTGAGCAGAGTCCGATGTGGGGCTTGATCCCAGGACCCTGAGACCATGACCTAAGCCGAAGGCAGAGACTTAACCCAATGAGCCACCCAGGTGCCCCATAAAATGAGTTTTTATTTCAAATGAGGAAGAGTAAACATATTAGTATCTGTTCATAGAAGCAAAATTTCTGATTGAGATAGCAGACCAAGAGAGACAGAGGATGAGCTCTGAGGGGAATGGAGGTAGCAGGACAAGTCACACACTTTCCAAGGAGGAAAGAGTGCTGGGGAGGCTGAGAGTACGAGGTACTTACTATCTTGGGGGCAGAATGTGTGTGGCACTGTGAGGTGGCCCCTCAGACACTGAAAGTCAGGAAAAAGTTATAGGGGTGGCTGAGAAAAGGTGACTTCAAGGAAAAGAGGAAACATGGTCATCAATGCGATCAGAGGGTGAGGCCCCAATGAAAACCAGAGCTCCTATGCCATTGTGGCCCATTGTGGCACTGCTGCCCAGAAGACCCAAGTATGACTGGTGTGACAAGTTCACAGATGCCTGACCTCATATCAGTCTGGGTTCCAGCAAGGAGCAGAGGGCATAGTCACACTGGGATAGCTGGAAGAAAGTTTAGTGATTTTTAAAGCTGTGCCCTGGGCATAGGACACTACAAGAACAATGTTGGACTTGGAGCTAGCGGCAATGGGGCTCCCTTGTCAGCCTAGCCTGAAGGCACAGGGTGGTGGGGGAGGGCAGTGACTCCCAGGACACAGAACTAGAGCACTGCTGCCAGACAGAACAAGACCACCAGGTTCCCCGACATCCCTGTCCTCCCACCCTCCGATTCCTACCAGTGCCCCCATTGGCCACCCCAACTGGAGGTCAGAGAGAAGCAAGTCCACTAGGCCCTACCTTTCAGGCTCTGGGACACAGAGCCTGCTGAAGAAGGGTCTGGGTGGGTCTGGAAGTGCAGACCCAAGACACTGCAGACTGATGCCCCCAGTAGGCAAAATGGAGCCAACCTGGATATCTCAGGGTGCAGCTGATCGCACTTACCAAACTTGTGCAATAAAAGTTGTAATGCCACATCCTGTTTTTGGGAAAACAATAAGGCTCCCTTGAAAACATCTTTATCCCTAAAATACAAATACTTGTTCTCTCTCTCTCTCTCTCTCTGTCTTCCTGATCCCTAAAGTTGTATCGTCCTGCTGAGTACAGAGGAATCCCTGCTTCTATCTGGGAAGGGAACATCATTCCCAGATGATGCCTGCCAGTGGGCAGTAGTATCCATCTTTAGATCCTTACTCACCAGTGAGTGTACTGATGTTTGCAATGATAATGAAAGGTAAGAGGCTGGGTGGCAGCTTCCGTTCTCAGTTCTCTTCTCCTTGCAGAAAAACCCAACTTACACATTCACAGCAGTCCTCTTCTGCTCTGAATTATCTCCACTTCCTATGGAAGCAGTTGGTTTGAATTCTGTGACTAAAAACGCTTTTCTTCTTGGACCTTGCCAATTCTAATTCCCAGTGAAGTGCCTCTTTCCTTACTGTGGCTGCTTTCTGTCTTATGCATGTAATGGTTTCCCTAATATGTCTTTAAATTTTTAAAATATTTATTTATTTGAGAGAGGAGAGAGCGTGTATGCGTGTAAAGTGTGTGAGTCGGGGGGAGAGGCAGAGGGAAAAAATCCCAAGCAGACTCCCCACTGAGCACAGAGCCTGACTTGGGGCTCAATCTCATACCCCGAAATCACCACCTGAGCAGAAATCAAGGGCTGGACCCTTAACCAACGGAGTCACCTAGTGCCCCCTAGCCCCAAATATGTTTTTACATTCACCAGGGTACCCTAGACTTTATAAAGGATAAAGCAAGCATACAGAGCAAGTAGGTAAGCACTGTAAAGGGCAATGTATTTGGGAGCTGCTCTCATGCCGGCAGGGGAAATGGCGTGCCCCTGGCATGCATATACCGCAGGAATCCATCCGTACACTGTCCCTGCAGTCCACATCCACTCGACCGCTGTTCAGCAACAGCCTGAGCAGGGCCAGGTTGCCTCTCCTTGCTGCCCAGAAGGCGGCGTTGGCAAGTGGAGTTTCCTTCTGCAGAAGCAAAATGAGACAGGATCTTAAACTTGACATCCATTAATGTGTCCGCTTCTACGCAAATATATGCCATTCAAAAAGCAGAATTTCCGGATGTGTCGTAGCATGGAAAAGACGGCTCCTCCCGCAACAGAGGACTGTAACATACTTGGCTATGGAACACATTCTATTTTGTACCAGATACCGGAGTGTTGTTACGAAGAGCAGCACTGTTGATAATATAGCACTATTAATACCTTATTTCCCACCAGTGCTCTCACTTTCCTGCCTCTGTGTCTTTGTTCACGGTTTCCTTTTTGCTTGAGAGGAGTTTTCCCCCATCCTTCAAGGCCAAGGCTCTGCTTAAATGCTATTTCCTCCCTGAAACGTTCCTAAAACCTTCTTCCTCTTTAAGCAGAGAGAAATCTCTCCTAATTCTGACCTCCCCAAACCACACTTTTTCTAAGCCCTCAGCCTTCTATCTGATTCCAGCTTTCTGGGTCAAGGCCTCCCCTGCGCCCTACACCTAATTTTCTTTGCTGGAAACTTGCCAGAGGATTCAGTGAAGAATTAGGAACTCTGGGCAGAAAACACTGTTACGTGTCCTCATACGGAAGCTTCTTTCCACTGCTGCCTTATTTTAAAGTTGCAAAGTTAATGTTGGAACCATCCTATGGAAGGAATAGAGCTGGCAAACAGTTCTTCAAAAATCAGAGTGGCAGAGTTGACTGAAGTACAGCTGCCTTTCCTAAAACACAACAGTTTGGGTCTATAGGGAAGAGTCCATGCCAGGGGAGGGTGGGGGGTGGAGGGGAGGCTCTGGAACCAGACAGCTCTGGGTTTCAACCCTAGCCCTGGGCAAGTGACTTGTCCTTGGTGAGTCTTACACCACCTGCCTTGAAGTTTTAGGTAAGGATTAAATGATGTAGGTTAATTGGTGAATACAGTACCCAACACATCATAAATGCTTACAGGTACTAGCTTTTTCCCCTCTGTCTACTTTTCTTTACAAAGTTAGAATCAGTAGGCAAAATTAAATTGAGTATTGGTACTATGAAGAATTTCGCTGGCCTCAGGGAATTTTCTAGCATTCAAATTGTTTAATAAAAGCATGTTTTGGGTGGGCTTAAAACACCCATCTCACCCCAAACCCCTTTTATGTGCTATTATCTGATAAAGTAGTAAAGTATATACTGATAAAGTAGTAAATTCAGTATCTTACTCACCTATGCTAAAAAGAAAACACAACGTCACCCACAACAAGGAGCCATCTGATAATAAATTTTTTTTTTTTAATTTTTAAGTAATGTTCATACCCAGTGCAGGGCTCAAACTCACAACCCTGAGATCAAGAGTCTCATCTACTCACTGAGCCAGCCAGGCGCCTGTCCACGGAGCCATCTAAAGTGAGAGAGCATTGTGAGAGCACCATGAAGGGGGCATTTGTTGGTATGAGCAGCTCACCCACAATTTAGTGCTCTCGTGCGTGCTTGGAGGAGAGCGTGGACAAGTAGGGAGTGCTAAGCACGTTGCAAACATACTTTGAATAGTTTCCTGGCTCAGGTAGGAGGAAAACAAAAATCCCTTCAAGTTCCAGATGAACAATGTGCTTTCCCTAAAAGCATAAATGTTATGGTCCCAGTTTTCAGGCCAAATTGCAATGGTGACCTTCACACCCAGGGCTGGCGGCTTTTGTACCAGGCTAGGTCCCCCATTACAGCTGTCGGTGACTGGCTGAAGTGATGGCCAGCCAGGTCTGACTTGTATCAGAAATCACGAAACAGGGGTGCCTGGGTGGCTCAGTGGGTTAAAGCCTCTGCCTTCGGCTTGGGTCATGACCCCAGGGTCCTGGGATTGAGCCCCGCATCGGGCTCCCTGCTCAGCTGGAGGCCTGCTTCTCCCTCTGCCTGCTGCTCCCCCTACTTGTGCGGGCACTCTCTCTCTCTTTCTCACTGTCAAATAAATAAATAAAATCCTAAAATTAAAAAAAAAAAGTAAAAAACCAAAAAAAAAAGAAAAAAAAGAAATCACGAAACAATGCCCTTTCCATAGGGAGATTGCACAAGGCCAAAATGAAGCCTGGAGGGTGAATTAGGAAGAGAACTTAATTCGTACCAGGAACAGCTCATCTGGCTTTTCCTGAAACAGAAAGACTTGAGAGTAATAAATTGTAAGTCATTTTTAGTGATTTTGTTGTTTCTCTTTAACCTCAAATTATATTCAAAACCCTCTGGAAACCACAAGCTTCTATTGTCATAATAAGCGCTCTCTCTCTCTCTCTCTCTCTCTCTCTCTCTCTCTCTCTCTCTCTCTCTC
>NW_019154092.1:18980301-19044114 GCF_002288905.1 Enhydra lutris kenyoni
GCCTTGAGGATAGCCTCAGGGCTTTCTCTCCTGTCAGGGCTAGATTCCTTGGTTTCCCACAAGGTTTTAGAAACTGAGCTTTGGGGGCGCCTGGGTGGCTCAGTGGGTTAAAGCCTCTGCCTTCGGCTTAGGTCATGATCCCAGGGTCCTGGGATCGAGCCCCACATCGGGCTCTCTGCTCAGCGGGGAGCCTGCTTCCTCCTCTCTCTCTGCCTGCCTCTCCACCTACTTGTGATCTCTGTCAAATAAATAAATAAAATCTTTAAAAAAAAAAAAAAAGAAACTGAGCTTTGTGAAAAGCCATACAGATTTCATTCTCCTTCAAGTGTCTGATGTACTGGGAGGTGGAGGCAAGCAGAGTTGATTTGGACTAAGAAAGAGCTGAGTTCGAGTCCTGAGCCTGCTACTCCCTAGCTCTGTGACCTGGGGCATGTTATTTAACTTCTCTCTGTCCCACTAAAATGGGACTAATAATTCCAGGAGTAGTGCCTCTGCCATGTGCTGTTGGAGAGTTAAAGGAAAGAATACACGTCAACTCATTTTGATGAGGAACACTCAAGAAATGCTAGCTATAAATGCACAGTCCTCACAGCTCTTTGAAATTTATTTGCTTGGTCACTGGCCTGTATTAGGGACAGTGGTACTGACCAGGGTTTAGGACAAGGGGTATGAATCAACCTTGATCTCTGCTCTAATGGCTTTACAGCCCAGTAGGGAAGCAAGTCATGCCAATAGGCAGCAGACGTAATCCCAGGTACTAGAGCAGGAATGCGGGTTACTTGTGAGAGCAGAGAATGGCCGAGCCTTTACGAGGGAGGTAGCCAGGAATGGCTTCAAAGAGAAGGAATTCTCGAGAACAGTCTCCAAAGATGAGCAGGGAACTGGGTAAAGAGCATCCCAGGCAGACAGGGCAGTGAAGCAAAGACATGGAGGCTCGCCCCAGTGTGCTGGGAACTGTCCTTAGCTCAGAAGGGCTGACTGAAGGATGGGAGTGGAGAGAGGTCAAGGGACTGATAGCAGGCAGGGCCAGATCCTGAAGGATCTCCTGTGCCGTGCTATGGGGTTTGCCTGGGCACTGGGGAGCCAAGGCAGAGCTCTAAGGCGAGGAGATACTATTGGTTTTGTGTTTTAGAAAGATCCCTGTGGCAGCCTCAGGGAGAATGGATTGATGCCTGGAGCCGGACTGAAGTTGGTGTCTACAAGGGTTAGGGGACTATTGCATAGACAGGGCAGGAGAAAATGAGGGCCCGAGCTCAAGAAACAATAGTGGGGCGGGAGAATGAGAGACTAGAGAAATTTTAAGGAACCAAACTGAACAGTTTTGGTCTGCGACCGAATACACAGGAGAAGGTGGCAGGAGGTGCCTGGACTGACCCCCGGGTTTCTGGTTTGAGGGCCTGGTTGAGGTAGTGCCATTCCCAAGAGTGGGAAATGCCGTAAGAAGGGCAGGCTTTTTGGGAAAATGATGAGATCAGCTGTGAACACGCTTTCAGTGCCTAAGGGGCGTTGTGGGGAAACAACTACCATAAACATGGCTAAGCTCTCCTACCACGCTGCTATAGCAGACACAGTTAGTGGAGGGCAGGTATATTGCACTAAGACTTACTAAGTGCTTGTGTGTACCACTCGGTACCTGCTCCGCACATACTACCTCACTGAACCCCCACCAGAGCTCGGTGAGATGGGCACTGTCGCTATGCCGCTGCTCAGGTGAGCTAAGGGAAAGACGATAGGCAGGCTTTGGACCCAGGCAGTCTGGTGCTCGGGGCTGCCCTTTCAGCCATCCCACTGGCCGGCCTCTGGAGGAATTCTGTAGAAGGCAAGGAATAAGGCAGCACTGACCCCGATGGCCTCCTTCCTAGCCTCATTCCCCTTCTCTTTGGGGTCAATGCACATCACCTTGGCTCGATAATTTCCAAATCTCCTCCAGCCTGAAATGCATATCATCATAAGTACTGGCGAGTGAAACAGGGGCAAGCCCTTTAGCCTTTGAAGGAGATGATGCACATGGAAATGCTTTACTATTTAACCTCTTTCTTGGTTTTTCTGATCTCTACAATGAGGCCAGTCAGCCTCACTCAGGCAGGCTTGTAGGTCGCGACATTAGGAGGACAGCAGCACCAACCAACACTGACATCTTGCTCTGTATTGGGTGTCTTTCCACTGCTCTGATGCATTAATTCCCAGAACAGCCACATGACATTGGTGTTTTTTTATTCTTTCCATTCTTTTTTTAAAAGATTTCATTTATTTATTTATTTGAGAGAGAGATCAAAAGCACAAGCAGGGGAATGGTTAGAGGGAGAGGGAGAAGCAGGCTCCCCACTGAGCAGGGAGCCCGACATGGGGCTTGATCCCAGGACCCTGGTTTCATTACCTGAGCTGAAGGCAGACATTTAACCCACTGAGCCACCCATGTACACACATAATCCCATTCTTAAGATGAGGTAATGAGGGGTGCCTGGGTGGCTCAGTGGGTTAAGCCTCTGCCTTCGGCTCAGGTCATGATCCCAGGGTCCTGGGATTGAGCCCTGCATTGGGCTCTCTGCTCAGCGGGGAGCCTGCTTCCCCCTCTCTCTCTCTGCCTGCTTCTCTGCCTACTTGTGATCTCTGTCAAATAAATAAATAAAATCTTTAAAAAAAGAGAGAGAGATGAGGTAATGAGGCACAGTAATGAATCACTCAAGGTCATAGAGTTAAGAAGTAATAGAAACGGCATTCAAACTCAACTCCAAGTCGAGTCTGAGGTTTTATATCTTATACCCTGGGAGAAAAACTAAGTGTAAACTTCCACATATGCCATATTTTCTTCTCCTTTTCTCCCCTTTACTGCCAGGATTTTGGCTCATGCTCTGTTCATTATTACACTACCAGCAATTTTTCACAGGAAGGACAGGAAGAGGGAACACAGAAGGGAAATTGTTACTTGTACAGAACTGGAATTCTGTAAAAGCTAAGAGGGGGTAGAGATTTAAACTATCAGTTTAAAAAAGAGTTTAGAATACTGTGGGTTTCGATTGTTAATTCCACCAAGAGAACATTAGTAATGAATTTCTTTGATGTTAGCAGCCACATTAAATAAGGATAGAATGCAGGACTGAGAAGCCATGAGCAAAAGGACACTTTTGCGATGTCACCGTCTATTCTTTTTATTTTAAGATTTTAAAATTAATTTGAGAGAGAGCAGGGGTAGGAGCACAGGGAGAAGGACAAGCAGACACTATGCTGAGTGAAGAGCCTGATATGGGGCTTGATCTTAGGACCCTGAGACCGTGACCTGAGCCGAAACTAAAAGTCAGATGCTTAATGGCCTGAGCAACCCAGGCGCCCTGTCACTGGCTATTTTAACACATTGTCCCCTTCATCCTAAGTACTTGAAATTTTCAGAATGCTTGATAAACATTAGAGAAGCCTAAATCCTATGTTGTATTGTTACACTTCTAAAGGTGATGGGAAAGTGAAGAGAAAAAGTACGTGATTTGCACCAAGCATTCTACCTTAGAGGTCGGTAGCATTTCCAAACTCAGAACTCGAGACCATGTGGAAGGTCTAAGACATATATGTCAAGAATAGGCATATCTATAGAGATAGAAAGTAGAGTAACAGTTATCTATAGCTGGGATGTTTGGAGTGGGGGATAGCGAGTGATTGCTAATGGGTATGTGATTTATTTGGGGGGGGATGATTAAAATATCCTAAAATTGTGCTGATGGTGGCACAACTCTGAATATACCAAAAACCACTGAAATGAACACTTTCCATGGGTGAGTTATATGGTATGTTTCAATAAAGTTGTTTAAAAACATATGTGGGCTGGGGCGCCTGGGTGGCTCAGTGGGTTAAGCCGCTGCCTTCGGCTCAGGTCATGATCTCAGAGTCCTGGGATCGAGCCCCGCATCGGGCTCTCTGCTCGGCAGGGAGCCTGCTTCCTCCTCTCTCTCTGCCTGCCTCTCTGCCTACTTGTGATCTCTCTGTCAAATAAATAAATAAAATCTTAAAAAAAAAATATGTGGGTTTGTAAATTTATTTTCCTGTAGTTCAAATAATTTTAGCTGACTGGTGAACTGAAGCCGATTATGAGATGATTTATGCACTTTCAAAACAAGGATGGAAAATACAAGTCCCCCTACTTTTAGCCCAGCCATGAGCAGCTTCTAACACCAAGGTGAAACATGGTATTGAGACACACTGTCCTCTCCGGGAAGACGTGCTCAAGAAAGATGCAGGCATTGTTTTATCTCTAGTGATGTTTCCTCTGTGGTGGTGACCTCCTTCACCGCGTGAAGAGTCTCCTTCCTCATTGTGTTAGGTTTTTGGCAACCTCAGGCCTGAAGAGTAAGTCCTGATACAGCAATTTACAGAGTCACAAGTTGTAGACTGAAATCCATGACCTTTATTCCACAAAAAGGCTCAGACCTGCACTCTGAGTTTGCTTTTACTTTAAAAATAATTCTAACAAACGTGTCTGTTTTCCCAACCAGAACAGAGGAGAACTTGCCAATTTTGAAAGAGGAAGTTTGCTGGAGGCAGACGGGTGATTGCTGATAGCTTAATGGAGCAAGGAGGAGCTGCGAAGGGGTCCGTGTGGCTCAGAAGCAAAGAGCCCTACATGCGGTGACTCTAAGTCATCAATACAAGGCTAACTTGTGACTAGTGATGCTCTGTTGATCCTCCTACAGACTCGGCCAACAATGCCAAGGCTTTTTAAACAACAGCTTTGGAGACCCAGGGACGAGGGCCTATGAGACTTTCAGAGTCCTGTGAAAATAAAGTTAATCTATGGTTCTAAAATCAAAGTGAATGAATAAAATAGTTAGAAAATGTACCATCTTTATCAACTCTATTCACTGCTAAATTCAGTATTCATAAAATATTGATGGCACATGAAAATAATTTGTAGGTCTGATTTTCTCTCTGCACAAGTATTATATACGGACACTGCAGAAAAATCATGGGCCAATATAAATTAAATGTTACTCATGGCTAAGTTGCTTTAATAGCAATATAATAAACACCCTTCCAAAAATGTACAATAAGAAGTCTATCATCTTGGGCAGAGGGCACATTTTAATATGCTTGATGGTATGCCTGCTAGGGCTAGTGCAGGCTCTGTCGATGGGCGTGCAACTCTGCTTCCCTTGCCCTCAGGCCTTCCCTGTGTGCTGTGTGGAAGTCCACTTCATGGAAAATCAACTCCGTGTCCTTAACCTAACACAGTGTCTCCTCTGTCTCCCTGCTCTAAGCTCCAGGTGCCTTCCAGCTGGTGGACTAAGCCTTCTCCCACACCAGCCCCAGAGTGGAAAATGCCCTTAGGCTCTCCTCACTTGTTTTGGAGATGCCGAGCCCTTCCGGTCAAGTATACAAACCTCTGCTCCTTCAGGACTCAGGCCATCCCACCTGCTTGTCCTGTGCCTCACCTCACCTAGTAGCTGTCATGTCCTGGACATTCTCCCTTCTTCACGGCAAATTCTGGCACTTTCCTTCCTACCCCCCCCACCCCGATTCTGATCTCATCCTGGCCTTCACTTTACAAAACATGGATAAGGTTTGCTCAACCTCATCTTTCCTCTAATCCCAACGGAAGAGGGTTTCCTCTCCACCTGTCTAGGGGAACCCCTACAACGAATGAAGCCGTGCTCTCACACTCTGCCTTGCCCCCTCCTGCATGCTTCCTCACTCAGCTCAGCCATCCCCTCCATTGAGCCTCCCTATCGTCATTTCGAATACTTATTTATTGAGATTCTGATTTACATACTACAAAATTCACCCTTTGAAAGCATATAATTCAGTGGTTTTTAGTGTGTTCCTAAGGTTGCATTACCGTCATGATTCCAGAACATTTTCATCACCTCCTACCTATTAACAATCTCTCTCTCCATTCCCCGATTCTTCCCTAGCCCCAGGGAACCAAGAATCTGCTTTCTGTCTGTATGGATTTGCCTATTCTGATCATTTCATATAAGTGGCATCATATAATATGTGGCCTTTTGGGTCTGGCTTCTTTTACTCAACATAATGGTATCCAGGTTCAACCACATTATAGCACGTGTCACAGCTCCCTTCTTTTTTATGGTGAATGATGTTCTATTGTGTGGATACACCATGGTATGGACTGAAGATTTGTGTCCCTCCTTGCCCCCAAACTCATATGTTGAAGCCCTAATTTCCAATGTGACAGTATTTGGAGGTGAATCCTTTAGGGAGGTAATTAGGTTAGATGAGATCAAGAGGGTACTGCCCCCATGATGGAATCAGTGTTCTTACAAGAAAAGGAAGAGACACCAGAGATTTCTTTCTCAATAGGAGGATCCAGTAAGAATGTGGCTGTTACCAAGCCAGGAAGAGATCTCTCACCAGACAGCAATCTCCGGCATCTTGATCTTGGACTTTCCAGCCTCCAAAACTGTGAGAAATTAAATGCCTGCTGTTTGGGTGCCTGGGTGGCTCAGTCATGAAGCGTCTGCCTTCAGTTCGGGTCATGATCCCGGAATCCTGGGATCGAGCCCCACATTGGGCTCTCTGCTTGTGTTCCTGCTCTCGCTGTCTCTCTCTCTCTCTCTGTCAAATAAATAAATAAAATCTTAAAAAAAAAAAAAAGCCTGATGTTTAAGCTACCCACTCTATAGTATTTTGTTATGGCAGCTCAAGCTAATACATACATTTTGTTTATTATCAATGATAAACAAAATGATGGGCATTTGGGCTGTTTCTACTTTTTGGCAATTATGAATATCAAAATGAATATTTGTGTACAAGTTTTTGTGTAAACATGCATCTTCATTTCTTTTGGGTATATATGCAGGAGGGGAATTGCTGGGTCATATGGTAACTCTATGTTTAACTTTTGGAAGAACAACCAGACTGTTTCCTAATATGATTGCATTACTTTATACCCCTACCATGGAGATACGAAGACTTGACTTTCTCTACATTCTTGCCAACACCTGACACTGTTTTGTTGATTATAGTCATCCTAGTGGGTGTGGAGTGGTGTCTAATTATGGTTTTGATTTGCATTTCCCTAATGACTAAAGGCATTGAGCGTCTTTTCAGGTGCTTATTGGCCACTTGTATATTTTCTTGGGAGAAATGTCTGTTCATCTCCTTTGCCCGTTTTTTTGTTAAAGATTTTATTTATTTATTTGACAGAGATCACAAGCAGGCAGAGAGGCAGGCAGAGAGAGAGGGAGGAAGCAGGCTCCCCGCTGAGCAGAGAGCCCGATGCCCGATGCCGGGGCTCAGATCCCAGGACCCTGAGATCACGACCTGAGCCGAAGGCAGAGGTTTTAACCCACTGAGCCACCCAGGCGCCCCTCCTTTGCCCATTTTAAATTGGGTTATTGTCTTTTTATTGTTGAGATATTTGTCATCATTTAAAGATGGTCACATCTCTACCATTTTAAAGCAAACAAACCCTTGGCCAACTCCAAATCCCTGCTGCGGCCACTGTTTCTTGCAGAATTTTTTGAAACAGCTCTGGACCCTGGTGGTTCCTACCCACTCTCTTTTGAAGCTATTGCAATCAAGCTCCTGAAGCCAGCATTTCACTAAAACTGCTCAGAGCAAGGTCACCAGTGGCTGTTTGTTACTAAACACAATGGACACTTTTTAATTCCCAGCTTGATTTCTCTGTAGTATTTATCACTGAGTTCCTCCTCATCTTTACCAAAGGATTAGAGATCCTTGGTTTACATATCAGCACACGCTTCTGATTGTTCTCATACATTGCTGGCTGCTCTTCAGTTTTCTAAATGGGCTTCTCTTATTCTGCTCATTCTCAAAGTCTGATCTTCAAGATTTTGTCTTCAGTGCTCTGCTTTCCACTTTTACATGGTCTCATGGGGCAATCACATTCATTCTCACGGGTTTAATTACCACCTAACACTGCTCACTCCTATATCTCACTCTACCTCCTGCTTAGACTATACTCCAGGGTTGACTATACTCCAGGGTTCCCAGTTTGTAGATATGTCTAATCAACATCTCTTTCTGGACTTCCACCCATCCTTAAATTTTACATGTCCCAAACCAAACATTTTATCTTTACCTCTCTAGTCTTCCCTAACTTAAGGAAAAACATCAATTACAGAATTTCGTGAATTAAAATTTTTTTAAGTCACTCATATTTGTTTACTTCCTTCTATTCCAGACACCTGTTCCCTAGTCCCTACCATTTAACAAGACGACCCCAGCTCTGCCTCCCTTCTTCAAACTGTGGCCAGAGATCTTTCTAACATGCAAATCTCAACATATCAGTCCTCTTTATATGAGTTACTGTAGGAGATGGAAGCCAGACACATTAGGGTTTCAATGTTAACACCATTCATTTACTGGCTGCAGGACCGTGATGAGTTACTTAACTTTTCCATGTTTTAGTGTTCTTGCTTTAAGGGGGGGGGGCGGGGGGAAGGCGAGACACACACGAAAGTACCATTTCACGGATCTTCCTGAGGATTCAGAAGATGCGCCCAGATGCCCTTGGCTCAGAGTCAGGCACATTTTAAGTGCTCAACACATTTTAATTATTTTTATTAGGACCTTTCAATAGAGGCAAATCAAGTACCGTCACTTTCATCCTGAAATGTGAGGATTAAATGGAATGACCTGCAACTCTTAAGATTCCTTTGGACACTGAAGCGAGGTAATCAGCGGCAGCTCCATTCTGCTGGGCACTCAGCTTCAGCGTCCAAAAAGTGCTCTGGAGAGGAGGCGACAGGGGTGCCGCTGGCATTCAGAAATGAGGACCCAGAATCAGGAATTGGTGCCGCAGCCCGGGTCTTTCCCCGGGGCGCCGCCACGGGACAGCGCTGACCTCGGGCTTTTTCCCCGCCCCCGCCCGTTACCCCGGCGACAGTCCCCGCCGCCCCTACGCTCTGCCGCCGGGCTCTCCTGACCTGTCGCTGCAAGTACTGAAAGCCTTTCAAGCAAAGCTCACACAGCCAAACCACCAACCACAGGAGCCACACCAGCCGGGTGGCTTCCCTCAGTCCCCCACCAGCACCCAGAGCGGCGCTCACTCCACCCTGCGGGCCCCGCGGCGCCAGCCACCCCGGGAGCTCCCCAGGTGCGCGCCCGCCGTCGTAGGTCTTCCGCCCGGCCCGGCACTCCCTCCCCGAGCCCGTGACGCTCACCTTGAAGGACATCCTGCACATGTCCGCGGCCACGCCAGCGAAACCGCGGCGCTTCCGGCCCAGGGCGCCCGGGCGCCCGCCCCACCCCGCCCTCCCCTCCCCGCCGCGTTCCGCAGTGGGGCGGTCTCCGGCGCGGCGCGCTCCCGCCGCCGCCTCAGACCGGGCCACGCGGGGAGGGCGGGGGCGGGACCACCGGGGGCGGGGCGGGGCGGAGGCGGGGCCGCCGGGGGCCCTGGGAAGTAGGCGTGCTGTGCAGGGCGCGCGCACGCACCCACCCACTCTGGCTCGCCGCTCACCTACCCCGCACACGCAGTACTCCGCTGGTGTTTGTGGACTCTGCATGCACACACAAACACACCACACTGCTCACACATCCGCAGTCTCACACACACACCAGTGTACGCGCCACGCTGCGCACATTCTCCGCGTTCAACACACAAGCGGTCTACACTGGCGTCCACGCACCCGCCCTCTCCACACTTTCCACGTTCATCCGCATTCCTGTTACACACGCACACACACACACACACACACATTCACACAGAATACTCCCACACTCACATCCGCATATAGGCACTACACACCCGCCCCCCTCCCACACCTCACACATCTTCCAAAAGAGCGCGGTCTGCATCAAAGGACTCCCAACCATCAGTACAGCACAGACATTGATGATGCGGATGGAACAGGAGGAAAAAATTCACCCATCCTCCCTCCACCCTTCCAAATAGTTATTTTCATTTTTATTTCAGTCATTTTAGGTTTTCTTTTCTTTCTCTTCCTTTTATTTTCTAATAATGTATTTTTGTTTTGTTTTGTTTGTTACGTTTTCCTCCTGGGAAGGAGCTGGGAAACAAGTTTTTTGACTGAATGGGTGATATGTGGTATTTTCCTTTTCAAAGGTGAAGGGCAAAATTGGGAATATTACTCAAGGCCATCCCCTTGGGATTACACCAGCCGCCTCCCCTTTATTGCCTTTTTTTTTTTTTAAAGATTTTATTTATTTATTTGTCAGAGAGAGAGAGAGGGAGAGAGAGCGAGCACAGGCAGACAGAATGGCAGGCAGAGGCAGAGGGAGAAGCAGGCTCCCTGACGAGCAAGGAGCCCGATGTGGGACTCGATCCCAGGACACTGGGATCATGACCTGAGCCGAAGGCAGCTGCTTAACCAACTGAGCCACCCAGGGGTCCCCCTTTATTGCCTTTTGCCTCAAAGCTGGAAAGCTCAGGAGCTATTCCCTCCCTCCCTCAAGCATACTGCTTTGTTGCTCACCCAGGGATGGTTTGGGGTAAGTAAAAGTGGGAGAATCGCATTTTTTAAGTTAAAAAAATATATTGTTTTTAAAGTATAAAAGGCAATAATAGCCTTTTTAGAGAATTCAAATGCTAAAGTAAAAGTAGACGTCTCATACGCTCATACTATAAGAATCTACTCATTTTCTGCTCAGCTCTCTGTGCCTCCTTCTTTCTTCTCAGTTAACTGGTAATGAATACTTATTTCAAAAATAGAAAAAATAAAACAACAAATAAAAGTTCAGGATGAAATCAAAATGTTTATTTTTGTAGATAAATCATATTTGTTCTTAATTTGTTTTAAAGGTTTTATTTATTTTTTTGAGAGAGAGAAAGAGTGCACAGACAAGGGGTAGGGGCAGAGGGAGAAGGAGAGGCAGAGAATCTTAAGCAGACTCTGTGCTGGGCATGGAGACCAGTGTGGGGCTCCAACCCACCACCCTGATCTCATGACCTGAGCTGAAACCAAGAGTCGGCTGCTTAACCAACTGAGCCACCCAGGCTCCCCGCTTTGTGCTTAATTTAAAAATAAGAACATTCCAAAATTTGGTAGAAAATTTCAAGTTTTAAATCAAGAAAGACTCGAAACTTTTCCCTGCCTTTGGTGTTAATGGGTGAGACAGTTTTGACGTTGCCATGCAACATTATTAGATAAGATTGAGCACAGGAGGTTTTGCTTTAAGAGTTTTGTTAAGCAAAAGGAGGGAAGAGAATATATTTTGCGTGCTGTCTGTGGGGTAGGTATTATGCCCATTGCACAGCCTAAAAACTAAGGTTCTGAGAGATGAAGGTATTTGCTAATGAACGATGGCGCTAGACCTTTAATGAAGTTCGTCTGGCTCCAAAGCCTGTTTCCTTTTCACAGCCACACTTGCTGCTCGAAGTTGGTTTTGGCAGTGAGTCCCTGGCCAGGCTGCTGATGGGATTCTTGTCAAAGTCACAGGAAAGAATGGGCCTGTCGATCAGCCACACACCTGGCTAAGTCCGTTTCACAATAAAGACCCCAAATAGAACAGCACCCTCATAATCATCAGGCGACTCCATCTACAAAGTCCCTCTCCCAAAACCTAACAGGCCTAACACGTGAAATTAAATCCCCGTGACCCTGTTCTCTCTATCCAAATAATTTCTCACAACCCACCAGAGTGTCTCCATACTTGTCAGAGCTTCTCCTTGTCATCACCCTCCCTCCCATCCGTATGGCTCTCATCTCTCCCTCCTCTTCTGTCTGCCCTAACTCAGACCCTGGACCTCCCAGGGGTTGCTCCCAGCTCAAGCCCCCTCCCACGCCCCGCAGCCATTTCTCTCCCAGCTTTGCTGAGCTTCTGCTTCCATAGCCTTGGGTGTTGCTCTAGACCCCACCTGGGTTCCTTTTGACTCCTCCAGCAGAGTTGAAGTTCTTCAAAGCAGACCCCAGGTCTTCTACTGTATCTTTTTATTTTCTTCAGGGGCTAGTTCACAGCTGGAGATATGGTCGGTGGCCAACGTTTAGGAACTGTTCAATAGGAGAGTCAAGGGATTGGGTTCTCCATATCTCCACGCTCAGAAATATGCCCAGACATGAGTGTTCATCTCCGATGAGGCCATATTTGTTGTCACCGTCTGCTCATACCAGCTCAGACTGTCCTGCATTTGCTCCTGATGGGACACCTGTCCCAGTTTATGCTCCAGTAGAACTTTCTCTAGACAGCACTGTGACATAGGTCAGACTGGTCTCCTGAGTCCTCTCCCTCCTCTCTTTTGTGATCGGGCCCCTTCACCCCGATGAAGAGTCTGCTCTGGACAACTTGCCTTCTCTGCATTCCCTGTGTGCCTCCCCTGACCACATCTCCCAGCTGGTTAGCTCAGTCTCATCTCTTGGGATTTACAATACATGAGGCTTCATGCAATCTACAGTGTAGCAACACAGCATTGAATAATCTGCCCTGGCATCCATGGCCCCTTTCCTTTCCCCTATCTGAACACTAATTTTGCTCAGGCATCTACCAGATTCCACCTTAGGTTGTACTTCAGGGGGGCCCAGCCCCCTTTGCTGTCCAAAGCTCTCTGATCTAGGCTGGTGGTAGTATCTGGATTAGGTGTGGGCATGTGACAAATCCTGACCTCTGAGACTGAGAGGAGGTGTGCTGGGGGCTTCTAAGAAAGGTTTCCTTACTTCTAAGAGAGAGATCCTGTAGAAGGTCCTCTCTTCCTTGGGACACTCTCCTGCATGGATATGATGCCTGGAATGCTGCAGCCACCTTGTGACCATGAGGGGAGCTATTCCCTGAGGGTGGCAGGACAAACAGCTGGTGTCACCAAGGTCTGTGTTGACAAATGGGGGCTGCCCTGTCCCTGGACTTCTCACTGTGCAAGGCACTTTCTTTTGTTGTTGTTGTTTTGTTTTTTTGGGGGGGAGGTTTTGAGTCATCAGTATGTTTTTATAAGTCTCCACCCATCGCATATATACCATATTGTATATGTGCATTTATCGTATATACGCCTTTGTGATATACATTTATGCACAATATATTTAGTCCTTATTCTGAAATGTCAAATATAAATGAAAAAACATTTAATATTATATTCTGGAAAATCACTATAAGTAAATGTAAGCATCTGATTACATCATTATGTCATGTAGTATAGACATGCCTGTGTGCCTATGTGTTGTTTTTTGTTTGCTTGTTTTTAGGTGTGTAAGCCCCTCCCTGTTGCACTCTGTATTCTGATACAGAGTGAGAATGGAAACAAGGGATGGGGGCACAAGGGGTCAAGAACGTCTCCCACATTGATTTGTGCTCATTATGTGCTAGCATTTTGAAAGTGTCATTGATTTTATTCCTATGCCAACCTCCTGTGAAATTTATTATTGATGATGAAATTGAGACTCAGAGCGGATGCAAAACTTGTTCATGATCACAAGGAATGGAAGTATGGAAAGCGGTATTTGAACCCAGGCAAAGGGAGTAGAACTTCTCTCTCCACCATGCTGTTTTACTGCATTTGTACACAAATGTTCGAGTAAATGTCAGAATGAAGTTTCTGGTTCTGCATTTTGCAACCTTAAGGTTATATAGATAATATCCCTCAAAATAAAAGAATTGCTGACAGGGTGCAGGAGCACTGTATGCAAATGATACACATAGATTTTTTTAAAAAGATTTTGTTTATTTATTTGACAGAGAGAGCACAAGTAGGCAGAGCAGCAGGCAGAGGGAGAGGGAGAAGCAGGCTCTCTGAGGAGCAGGGAGCCCAATGCAGGACTCGGTCCCAGGACCCCGGGATCATGACCTGAGCCAAAGGCAGCCGCTTAACCGACTGTGCCACCCAGGTGCCCTTGATTATTACTTTTGATAGGCAATATCCCTGCCTTTCTTTTTTCTTTTTTCTTTTTTTTTAAGATTTTATTTATTTATTTGACAGAGAGATCACAAGTAGGCAGGGAGGCAGGCAGAGAAGGGGGAGGGGAAGCAGGCTCCCTGCTGAGCAGAGAGCCTGACGTGGGACTCAATCCCAGGATCCTGGGATCATGACCTGAGCTGAAGGCAGAGGCCTAACCCACTGAGCCACCCAGGTACCCTAAGATCCCTGTCTTTCACAGGCAATATCCCAACCTATAACTAAATCTTAAATGATACATATAGATTTTGATTATTGCCTTTGATAGGCAATATCTTTACCTGTCTACTCAATAAATATTCTTAAGGTGGAAGTTTTAGCCTAGTCAAATGAATTTTTTTCCAATTACCAGCCCCGAATACAAAAAGGAGGGAAAATAGGAGAAGAAAACAATGACCCATAATACAATTTCCCAGAGTCATTGGGGTTTGGATATACCCCTGATCTTTTCTTAAGCATGTAGTAACATAACTGGAAGTAAGTGTGCTTGCGTTTTTTTTAGTATTATCATTATTAAACATGATCAGGTGAACATTTTCCTCTGGCATTAAAAATTCTTAGAAAATCCTACATTTAAAATTAGCTATACTGTAATTTATTTAGCATTTCTCCTATTATAACACCTTTCGGTCCTTTCTCCTATTACAAGACCTTTCTCTTAGTATAAGTTCCTTTTAGTTTTTGTGATTAAAAATAGTGCTAATAATTATTTCATACCTAAATTTTATCCACATTTATTATTATTTCCTTAGGATACATTTCTGGAATTCCAGAGTCATAACATATGAATTAATTGTGAAAGCTGCTAATTCTTAAACACAACTTGCTTTTCAGAAATGCTATGCCAATTTTATACTTCCATCAGAATGGTTAAATTATTTGAGACTTTTCTCAAAGCTCCCAATGATTCTCTGTAAGCAGACTTTATAGCCACTAAGCTTTCTGTGTATCTGTTTGCTGTTTTATAACCCTGCCAGACAATACTTAAATTCTCTTAAATAAATATATTGAATAAAACAAGGTATTAATAAAATAAGAAATTTAAAAATGGGATGGAGAAAATTGAAAATGGGAAAGATAACAGAAAGCCAAGAATGAGGGAAAACATAAAAAGGGAAGCGGGAAGGACACACGCTTGGCTCTAAGCTTTTTAGCAACCAATGCTGAAGAGGGATAGGATCATTTTTGTGATTCTTCAGTATCCATAAGATCAAAACTCTCCAGTTGCATGACAGAAGGCCAGCTATTGCAGAGAAAAGTGAAACCATATAGAACAATGCACACTTTCCTCAATAATTTTTTTCCTTCCAATTTTTATTTAAATTCTAGTTATTTAACAAACAGTACAGTATTGGTTTCAGGAGTAGAACTCAGTGATTTGTCACTTACATATAAAAACCAGTGTTCATCACAACAAGTGTCCTCCTTTATACCCATCAGCCATCTTGCCCTCCCCCTGCCCACCTCCCTCCATCAGCCCTCTGTTTGTTCTCTATCTTTAAGAGTCTCTTACGGTTTGCTTCCCTCTCTCTCTCTTTTTCTCCCTTCTTGTTATATTCATCTGTTTTGTGTCTTAAATTCCGTATGTGAGTAAAATCATATGGTATTTGTCTTTCTCTATCTGATTTGTTTTGCTTAGTATATTACACTCCAGCTCCATCCACGTCATTGCATATGGCAGGATTTCATCCTTTTTGATGCCTGAGTAATATTCCATTGTGTGTATGTACCATATCCTCCTTATCTATTCATCAGTCGATGGACATTTGGGCTCTTTCCATAGTTTGGCTTTTGTTGATAATGCTGCTCTAAACACGGGTGCATAAATCCTTTCAAATCTGCATTTTTGTATCCTTGGGGTAAATACCTAGTAGTGCAATTGCCAGATCATAGGGTAGTTCTATTTTTAACTTTCTGTTTCTCAATAACATCTTAATGGCAAGTGCATCGGTGAATTTCACGGAGCTGTTTTGGGGACAATCCTTTATATAAACTGACAACCTAACATCAAAGGACTTCAGGAAACCTCAACATAGTGTAGTTTATGGACCGCATCTCCTGGGCTGGCTTCCAAGAGAATGGGTGCACTCCTGACCCTTGGGTGGTCCTGTCTAACTACTATTCTCCTTGAGTCATCAAGTGGCTCAGTTTGAGGCTTATTCTCCAGTGAGTACCTGGGACGGAGTTAGCTTAAGGGTGAGGTTAAATCATGTAAACAACAGTAGAACAAAGAATTAGAACTCTCTGCTTATAATAGTTCCAAAGCCTGACATGAACTTAAATGCCCTCACAGCCAGGAGGTAGATAGAGCCCAGGAAGAACACATGGCAGGATGCTACTGAGCCCTGGTAGACAGAGTGCTTGACCGTAGATATCAAGTGGCCATATGGCCGGAACTTTCCATCCTGAACTAGGTTCTGTCCTAAGGTTGGTGGGCCCAGAAACGATCTACCATGAGAAGGGAGTGACCTCTCTGGGGTCAAGCCTGAGCAGCATCAGAGGACACAAGCAAACCTGCATGAGCAGGTCACCAGCACCTCTCTTTCAGTTCACACTTGCTGTTTGTGGCAAGCCCTTAGTACAATGTGATAGAGAAGGGAAAAGCTGGAGCTTGGTTAGTGGCTTGCCTGTTGCGATAGGGGGATAGATAACAGTGTAAGCTGAAACTGGATGGTCGCTGCACAATAGTCCCACTTAGGACTTGATGGTGGCTGGAAAAACAGAACTTCAAGTGGAAGACGTGGTCTTCCACTTTGTATAGAGAAGTGGCATAAGGTTCGAATATACATGACTCATGGGCAGAGGGCAATGGCTTGACCTGTGCTCAGGACTGAGGAAGGAGTTAGATTGGAAAATGCAGGAGAAAGAGCTCTGGGGTAGAGGTCTGTGGATGAACATATTGGAGTAGGCAGAAAATGTGAAGAGTTTTGTATTGCATGCTAATTCTCAGTGAAGAGAATTCACCATAAAAGAGGCACTAAATGACCAAATAGACAAAATGACTTAACCAGTTGACATCAACCATCCTCTATCATTGGCCTCCCCAGGGCTGGCGTGATGAGCACATGTGTCTAGAGGCATCAGGTGAGAAGATGAGTCACCATCCTGGCAGTGATCAAGGTAATCGACCTTGATCATCAGGAGGAGGGAGGCATTGTTATGCTGTGGGACAGAGGGAATATTTGTAGAAACCAGGTACTGCTCATAGTTGGCCTTATGAATTTTATATTCCTGAACTTTTTCTTATGAACCCTAGGAAGGGAAGAGCAGAACTGCTCCAAGACACAAGTACACAACATTCAAGTGGGATGTGCCTAAGACCATGATGCTTGTCTTGAACTTGAGCTAGATGTGTTTCAGAGAAGACCAAGGGAAACTAAAATGACATCATCAGTAGTGACAACAGCAAAAACTAACCTGCCAAAAAAAAACAAAGCGATTTTTGAACATCCTGGTGCATTGTTACTCTAAATTGAATGACCGTTATAACAGAACCCATTAGTTTGTCTTATTTGACATGGAGACTAGGGGAAGGAAAATAAACAAAAAGAAGTATAAAATGTTACTAGGCATGTCTTAAAAGCTTAAGTATAGATGACTAACATCTATCAAAATAAATCCACTCACCCTTGTATTCCTAGAACCTTTCATGGTTTCTGGCACATACTATGATACTAATGATTGTTAAGAGCAGGAGTTTGGATCTCCTACTAACTTCCTAATCTTGGGAAAGTTTTTGGGTTGAGCTATAAGAAATTGCCAATTTTCCAGGTCAAAATCATGAAATTGCCATTTAGCACATCAAATTTGGCAAATACCAGCAGTTTCATATGCTTTACCCTAATACTAACTTCTCTACACTTTGGCTTCCTCATCTGTAAAATGGAGATAATAATATAATCTTCCTCATTGGATTGTTGTGATGATTAAATTAAGGCATATAAAACATGTAGCACTGGGCCCATTAAGTTCTAGGTGCTATTATTGATATTACTATGATTATGTCAAAAATATTAGTTGAGGGCGTCTGGGTGGCTCAGTGTGTTAAGTCGCTGCCTTCAGCTCAGGTCATGATCTCGGGATCTTGGGATCGAGTCCCACATCAGGCTCTCTGCTCGGCGGGGAGCCCGCTTCCTCCTCTCTCTCTCTCTCTGCCTACCTCTCTGCCTACTTGTGATCTCTATCAAATAAATAAAAATAAAATCTTAAAAAATATATTAGTTGAATGAATCAGTGAATGTGTGGATGGAAAATAATCTAAAATCAAGGCCATTCTTCAGTCTACTGAATGGGAGAACATTTTTGCAAGTCACATATCTGATAAGGGGTTAATATCAAAGTATATAAAGAACTCACACAACTGAAAATAAAAACTAAACAATCTGATTTAAAAATGGACAGAAGAGGGAAGCCTGGGAGGCTCAGTCGGCTAAGTGGCTGCCTTCGGCTCAGGTCATGATCCCAGGGTCCTGGGACTGAGTCCCAAATTGGGCTCCTTGTTCAGGGGAGCCTGCTTCTTCTTCTCCCTCTGCCCCTCCATCCCCCCCACCAACTCATGTGCATGCTCTCTCTCTCTCACTTACTCTCTATCTCAAATAAATAAATAAAATCTTTGAAAAAATAAAAAATGGGCAGAAGATCTGAATAGACATTTTTCCAAAGAAGATATAGAGCTAGCCAACAGGTACATGAAAAGATGTTCAACATCATTAATCATCGGGGAAATGCAAGTCAAAACCATGATGAGATGTCACCTCACACCCTGTAGAATGGCTGGTATCAAAATGATAAGAAATAATAACTGTTAGTGAGGGTGTGGGGGGAAAAAAAACTCTTATGCACTTTTGGTGGGAATGTAAATTGAAGAAACCACTGTTAAAAAAATATGGAGGTTTGTCAAAAAATTTAAAATAGAACTACCATATGATCTGGCAATTAGACTTCTGGTAGTCATCTGAAGGAAATCAAAACACTAAGTTGGAAACCTACATGTGCACCCTGTTCATTGCAGCATTATTTATGATAGCCAAAACATGGAGATCTCCTAAATGTCCATCAGCAGGTGAATGGACAAAGAACATATCACACACATGTACACACACACACTGGAATATTACTTACCCATAAAGAAGAATGAAATCTTGCCATTTGTGTCAACATGAATGAAGCTTGAGGGCATTATTCTAAGTGAAATAAATCAGACAGGGTAAGATAAATACTGTATGACTCACTTATATGTGAAATCTAAAAACCAACCAACCCAAACCAAACTAAAACCAAGCTCATAGATAGAGAGAGCAGATTGGTGGTTGCCAGCAGCTGGGGCGGGTAAAATGGGTGAAGTGGGTCAAAAGGTACAGATTTCCAGTTGTAAAATTAATAAGTCATGGGGATGTAATGTACTGTGTGATGGCTCTAGTTTATAACACTGTACTGCATATTTGGAAGTAGCTAAGTGTAGATCTTCAAAGAAAAAAGATTTGTAACTATGTAAGGTGATGGGTATCAACTGGACTAGTGTGCTAATCATTTTGCAATCTATGCAAATATTGATTCATAACATTGAACACCTGAAATTCATATAAGATTATGTCAATACTATCTTAATTTTAAAAAGGGAAAAAATTAATGCCATTCTTACTCTGATGAAATAATTCTTTTATTTATAAACTTTTTTTTTTAAGATTTTATTTATTTGACCGACAGAGATCACAAGTAGGCAGAGAGGCAGGCAGAGAGAGAGAGGAAGGGAAGCAGGCTCCCTGCTGAGCAGAGAGCCCGATGCGGGGCTCGATCCCAGGACCCTGGGATCATGACCTGAGCCGAAGGCAGCGGCTTTAACCCACTGAGCCACCCAGGCACCCCATGATGAAAATAATTCTAAAAATGTTTAGTTTGGGGGCGCCTGGGTGGCTTAGTCAGTTAAATGATGGACTCTTGGTTTCAGCTAAGGTCGTGATCTCAGGGTCGTGAACTGAGCCCTGCATTGGGCTCTGGGCTTAGCTTGGTCTCTCTCTCCCCCTCCCGTTGTTCCTCCCCCTCCTCACGCGTTCTCTCTCTCTTTCTCTCTCTCTCCCTCTAAAATAAGTAAATAAATCTTTAAAAAAATGTTGAATCTGATATTGAAGGATGCCAGGGATGCTGTTGGTAGGCTGTATCTACTTCGCAGGGTCTTTTCAATGTAATTAACATAATGTAGATACTCCTGTTGATTAAGCTATATTTCCTCTGAATCCATTTCTTAAGAGATTCCTCCTTTGATAATCTATTTTTCTTTATTGTATTTTCTGAAAAGAATGTTGTTTGGGATCTCATTTGCTAACATTTTTCTAGTGTTCATTGACGAATTAATAAAGTTGTGCCCTGCATCGTTGCCAAAGCACTCTTTCTCTCCTCCCACGTGGGGCATCTGAATGTTGCCTTAGGTCGAGTGGCGCTTGGAGACCTGGTCCTGGCTTGTCTTTGCATGAAGATTCCACTGTACCTCTTTTCCCCAGAGAGAGGAGAGCCACGCTGACACAGAGGAACTTCACAAAATGGTCCCACTTTCCCCCAGAAGCTGAGAGCCACCTAGGCCTTTTTTATACTTTGCTTTTTGGTACACCCTCACATCTTTGCATTTATTATTCATCATAGCGACATCACAAAATGTTAGGTTTCCCTCCCTTCCATGATAGGGTTTGATGATGCTTTCCTGGGGGCCAGTTGCCTTTGGCAGAGTTCCATCAAATACTTGCAGTTAGTTGCATGAGCTAAAACTCATGGTGAACCGTGAGCTCTACAAGGCAGGGAGCCTCCTCTGTGACCCAGTGGACTAAACCCTGTGGTGGAAAGGCCAGCCCCGCAGCTCTCACCTCCTAGCCAGATGCCTAGATTTTTGTCTGAAGTGTTTGGTTTTCATTTGGAGGCTTAGCATGCTTGTGTAACTTTCCCAGGTCCCTCCGCGTCTAACATTTATTTAAAGACAGTCAGGTTAATCATTGGAAAGTACCCTCTCACTGATCTGGCCCTGGGGGATAAAAGCTTCTATTATGGATGTGCCCAGAAGAAATGCATCCTAACTGGAAGTGTTTTTAGCATTCCACTGGGGTTGTGGAGAGGTCGCGTGAGAGCGTTGTCTTTTAATGTGCCTTTGCTGACTCCTTACATTTTCTTATCCACTTGCTAAACCCATAAAGGGCAAAAGTGTAGCAGACACATATGCACAGACTTAGTTCCAAATTATTTGCAAAGTTGGCACTTGTTTTGCTTAATCTTTAATTGCACCAAAGTCATTTTAGAGAAGCCCAAAAAAGCTGGGTTCAGTCCGTAGAGAACTCCCATGCTATGGACAGTCTCTCCCAGCCTTACATGGGAGCGAG
Source organism: Enhydra lutris kenyoni (assembly GCF_002288905.1). NCBI lineage: Eukaryota > Metazoa > Chordata > Mammalia > Carnivora > Mustelidae > Enhydra > Enhydra lutris. The sequence continues at coordinate 19,001,467 of NW_019154092.1, forward strand.
ACTGGACTTCAAGTTTAATTTGGTTTGTGGAGGAAACAGATTCCCACCCTCCACGGTTGAAAATGCAGAATATAATGTCTTTTATCTGCATTTGGCTTTGGAGGCCCTTGTTTGGCCATTAGATGTCATGTGCCCAACTGTGTCTTAAAAATGGTGCAACTCTCAAGTGTGGTAGGAGATTCATTATTTCGGCGAGGGTTCCTTGGTGGGCTTCTTACAGCTGAGAGGTGGGATGGCTTATAGGAAATTCAGTGAGACTGAGCGTGAGAGCGGGAGCCACACGGAATCAGAAACTGTGTTTGTCTCATTCTTTTCCCAGTCCAATGCCACGTCCACCCCCTAGCACATAGTAGGTACTCACTGAATATTTTTGAATGAATGAATGAATCCATGGTCACAGATTATCTGAGGAATCACCGGCTTCTCAGATATAGAACCAAAGATTCTAGTATTCTTTTTTCTCATGAGATTTGGAGTTTATGGAATCTGAGGCACATGCTTCTAGTTTGTAAGGGAGGCCATTGGACAAGGAACAATCAAGGACAATTAAGGACATTACCCTATTGTCCCATGATGGCCAGCATCATGCCTTCACCAAAAGCAGAGCCTTCCTACCCACTCCCCAAAGACCTCTCATCAGTGGGCCCAACATGGAGCTGGAAGGAGCACGAGGTCCTGAAAATTACTGCTAAGGGTCTGTGACTCCATTTGTGTGTGTGCTTGTATGTATTTTACACCAGTTGGTGTTCCTTGTATGTATATGTGTGAGGTGTGTGTGTGTGGGGGGGTTCTGGAATTATGACGTTGAATGAGGTACCTTGTCCTTGTACACAGGATGTCCTCTCCCACTTCCCACTCCCCAAGAGGTGCAGCTCAAGCTGAGCTTAGATGACAGCCCTTCACTGGACACTGTCAGCTTTGGTGTATTCTGTGCAAGTGTAGGATTCGCAATTCCCACAACAAATGAAACAAGGCTGGAGAAGGAACTACAAGCAGAAAGTGGAAGGGTATGGGGGTGAAATCCAAGTGATTTCTAGAAAGAGAAATGTAAGCAAATTTGCTGGGAAGAGTCAAAGTCAAGCACAATTTCTAGACAAAGTTGTTCTTAGAACATCTGTCTTTCATCTGGTACCAACATTCTAATACCACAGTGATGTGCCCTGCCCAGGATGGGATCAATGCCCTGAGCTGTTCCGTAGTAAGTCCTGTCAGAGCTGGGCTCCACAGGTGGCCCAAGGACCAGTCCACTCTGGCTCATTCCTGGGGCTAGTCAGGCTCACTGAGGGGGAAGGGATCCAGGGAGCTCTCTACAAAAAACAAAGAAGCCTGGAGGCTGGTGCAGTGTCCTGCAGGGCTAGGGGCAGACAGTAGGTGGTAGGCAAGGTAGACCAGCTAACCAGAGGATCTTAGGGCACTGAGAGCTTCTACATTAAGTCCTGGCAAGGCGCTCCAAGACCCTGGGGCTCTGGCAAAGCAAAAATTGTGCAGCAGGTAGAAGCAGAAATTCAATTGCTAAGGACTGGCGTTTGATGGCAAGAGCAAGGAAGGTTTCCAGGTTTCGAGAAACCAGAATCCCAGGGAGGACCCTGGACAGAAATTCAGACACAATGGGTCAAGATTATTTCTAAAACGGGACATAAAAATAACAACAGCTTGCTAAATTAGAAGCACACTACACGCTGGCATTGTATTAGACCCTTTGTAATGATGACTTCATCCAACATGCACAAAGCTCATGCCAAGGGTAAAATTTTTCAGATGAAGAAACTGAGACTGAGAGGAGTTATTTAATTTGCCCAAAGTCACAGGGTCACAGAAGGTAGTAGATGGGGGAGCTGGGACTTAACCCCATGTCTGTAATTCTATGGCCTGTGGGTTTAACGCTGGTACACTGCATGGTGGAAGCGTGGTCAGGGAGCAGGGACAAGGTGAAGATCAATGATATTGAGCACCAGCTGGGGCTCAGTCCAGCCCGACAGCAGACATACGCACATACATTGTGTCCTTTAACCTTCATGGTGTCCTTGTCTTCATTTCTTTTTTTTGTTTTGTTTTCCAGATGAGGGATCCAAACACATAAAGACAAAATGGCTGGCCTAAAACCACACAGGAAAAAGGCAATAGCCCAGTTAATGGGACTGCATGTCAGAGCAAAGCCAGGAGCAAGACTGCCCTGAGGCTGACGGGCCACGGGGAAGGAATTCAGGATGTAATTCCTGCTACACATTCAGGTCTCCTTAATCCGAAGGCTGGGCTCCTAAAGGTTCTCTAGGGTAGAGAGCAATAGTGAACCTACATGACTGTAAGGAGTCTGACTTCCTGTTCTAAGTGTAAGGAGTGGGTTTCACCTGATATAACCCAATGATGCAGTTCGTCTCCAGAATGAATGAGTCATGGATTTAGTCCTTACGTTGAGTTCAACACCTTACACGCATCTCTCTGCTCAAAGCCAGCTAAATCAGTAGGTGCTATTATAGATTAAGTGAAAGCTAATTTTAACTTCAGCTATGTGTCATTTCTTTTGAGTTCTCTAAACCTGGGTGCAATTATTACTCATACGAAGCGAAGAGAATTAGGCAGGTTATTTCATGCCCTTTTAAAAAAGACTGTGGAACTTTGACTCTTTATATTTTTTTATGTACAGTTGAGTGAACAGTAAAGACAACATAATGTTGGAGAATCAGAGGTTTAGAAATTATCCATCAAGGGGCACCTGGGTGGCTCAGTGGATTAAAGCCTCTGCCTTCAGCTCAGGTCATGATCCCAGGGTTCTGGGATCGAGCCCCATATCGGGCGCTCTGCTCAGCAGGGAGCCTGCTTCCCTTCCTCTCTCTCTGCCTGCCTCTCTGCCTACTTGTGATCTCTGTCAAATAAACAAAATCTTAAAAAAAAAAAAAAAAGAAATTATCCATCAAGTAACAATCAGCCAATCAACAAATGTTTTTTGACTGCCCACTCTGGGTCCTGCCCTGTTTTAGGCATTAGGCTGAGAGGTCATTTAGAGAGGTCATTTAGACTAGTGCCTCTTTAACTATCTGTGAAGAAAGACCATTAAAAAAATTCTAATCCATTGTTGACCAATACTTCATAATGTATAATAAAACTGGGTTATGAGAAAAATGATCACATAGTTGGAAGTCATGGCAATATCAAATTGCTAAAAAGTTTATAAACATTCTGAATTTTTGTACTTTTTTCATTACAGTTTGTGGACTGGCACTGGTCCACACACCACACTTCGAGTAACACTGGTTTAAACAAGGCTTGATTACTCTGAAGCCATCTCAACAACTGAAAAACTAGTTTTTGCTGCTGTATCTTTCCATTTTTTTCTTTTTGCTTATCATGTTAGTGGAATTTCCAATGCTTGATGATGATTTTTAAAGAAACTCTGTTTCAAGGTAAACTACTCTTTCCCCACCTGGGAGATAAGGGAGAAAGCCTTCCTTCAAAGACCAACCTATGAAAGGTAAAGAATGAAAGAAAGAAATATAAAGTATAACACCAAGCTGAGGGGAACAAATGAGGCTACGGTTATGCTTAAAAGGAAGGATCACAAATGGTCAAAAAGTTACTTATAGAGGAAAACTATGACTCACAAGACAGCTACAAAAAGAGTGACTGTGTGGATTCACACAGATACGGAATGCAGAAATCTATTTTTATAGAATTGTCCTTTCTGGCACTGTTCTTGATGCCGTGGCAGAAGGCATATTCACAAGAACTTTTTTTTTTTTTTTTAACTTGGAATGAAGTTAACAGAGAATTTTGGCAAGAGCGAAAAACAGGGCATGAAACTCATGAGATCAAATTTTTCTTTTCCCTAGATACTTACCCACAGGCAAAAGCCAGAAAAGAAAAAGTAAGAAGAGACTGACTTAATTTATCTCAAAGACACTAACTTCGTAGAAAAATATTCAAAATACAAACGTCACTTTCTAAAATCTCAATTTCCTAGAAGTGTCTTGAAGGAAAAACTTCCTCACCCTCATTGGAAAGATGATTTCTGTATTTCAGTTCAAACGCTAACGCTAACTCCAGGCATTTAAGAATGGAACATGCAAATAGTAGGTGATATTTACTAGTGTTATTGATGAATAAGAAGAGACAAGATTCTGGGTGTTGTGGTTGTTTGTTGGTGTATAAAAGACCACTTTAATATACAGGGACTTGGGGCGCCTGGGTGGCTCAGTTGGTTAAGCCTCTGCCTTCGGCTCAGGTCATGATCTCGGGTCCTGGAATCAAGCCCCGCATGGGGCTCTCTGCTCAGCGGGGAGCCTGCTTCCCAGCCCCCCTCTGTCTGCCTCTCTGCCTACTTGTGATCTGTCAAATAAATAAATAAAATCTTAAAAAAAAATACAGGGACTTAAAACAACTACATATGGTCCCTGACTTACAATGTTTCGACTTATGATTTTTTGACTTTATGATGGCATGAAAGTGATATGCGTTCAGTAGAAACTGTACTTGGAATTTTGAATTCTGATCTTTTCCAGGGCTAGCGGTGGGCAGGTACCATGCTCTCGTGTGATGCTGGGCAGTGGCAGTGACATCCGCCCAGGCAACCACACTATCGTGAGGGGAAACAACTGAAACACTCACAACCATTCTGGACGACCATTCTGTTTCTTACTTTCAGTACACGATTCAGTAAATTACATGAGCCATTCAACTCTTTATTATAAGACAGGCTCTGTGTCAGCTGATTTTGCCCAACTATTGGCTAAAATAAATGTTCTGAGCACGTTTAAGGTACGCTAGACTAAGCTGCGGTGTTCAGTACTTTAAGTATATTAAATGCCTTTTTGACTTTATGATGCAGTCACATTGGGATGCAGTCACGTTGTGAGTCAAGGAGGATCTGTATGGCTTTATTCATGATTCAGCAATCTGGGCTGGGATCAGTGAGGTGGTTCTGCTGGTCTTGCCTGGGGTCTCTGATGCACGTGCCTTTATCTGATGGGCTGTAATAACAAAGCTAGCTTCACAGTGTGCCTTGCGTGGTCTCACATCTCTTTCTACATCTCTCCTTTCTCCTGCAGGGCTTGGACTTCCTTGTGGCGTGGAATCTGGGTTCCAAGAGGGAGAATTCTAAGATGACGAGTGCTTATCAAATCTCTCCTTGCATCTCCTTGCTACTGTCTCATTTGCCAAAGCCAAGTCACATGATCAAACTCAGAAGCAGTGTAGGAAAGAGCAACACAAGGGCAGGAATTCTCAGAGGCATGGTTCATGAGGGATTACTAATGTAATGGTCCATCATAAAATTAAAAAAAAATTAATTATATAAATGTAAAATCTGTTTTTCCTAGTAAGATAGAATTAGGTTACTTGGAAAATCCAGCTCACGTTCTAAAGCTTTGTAAAATGGCACATGTGTTTTGGGATGCTCTAAATGGCTTGTAGGGCTATAAAAACTCAGCAGATTAGATTACCCAAGCCAGCTGATCAAGTCACAAATATTTATTGAGCACTTATTAACCCATTATCACTATGCAAAGTGGTATGAAGGATACATTTTTCTTGCATTCAGGGTACTTGTAAGGAACTGGAGAATACAAATAGTATTTAATGTAGTAATGTAACAGTTTTGCAAACAATGTAAGACAGAACACAATGAACTGTTAAGTTGTACCATATAGAATATAAGGAAGTAAAGAATTTCAAAGATTTAGTTATGCTTCATTCTGATGAGGCTTTCAACACATAGAGACATGGTCTAAGAGTCCTAATAATCTAATAATAATCCAAGTCTGAGCATGTAGACTTGACCCTATTGTCTGACTCTACTGATTCTCCTCTTAGGGGTGGAAGACACTGGCTTTGTGAATGCAGAGACCAAGGGAAATCAGCCACTTAAGGAAAGGTGCTTCAACTTTCGCAAACTTAAGGTTTTGTCCTTCAAGAAAGTGGATGCCTCACAAGACAATTTGTCAGCATCTGGCTGGTTCTCCCGTCATTAGTAATTCACAATCTGGTCACAGTGCTACATTCATGCTTATTCAACTGTCCTGGGAAGGGATGGTAGCTGAGTAGTTGTGCTGAATGGTGAGGAATGTGATGACATCGGGAGCTGCGAATTATCCCAGATATGAGATCCTGAAGAACGAGGAAGAAAGAACAGGGATTCAATTCTAGGCACCAATTTGTATTCCAGACCCTCGGCTAGCCCCTGAGGCTAAAAATGGACTAAACCTGGTGCCTGCCTCCCCAAGTCCCACAGTCTAGTAAGTAGGCAGGGCTAAATGCTACAATAGGGGCATGAACCTTGCAAGCACCGGGGCAGGCGTGGCAGGCTGGGAGAGGAAGGGAAGAGTTGGCAATAAGGAAAGCCTGCCAAATAAGGTGAAGCCCAAGGTGAATTTTGAAGAATTAACTGGAGTTAGACAAGTTGCTAAGGTGGGAAAGGGCAGTCCTGATGGAAGAGTCAGCATGAGCAAAAGCATGGAGATACACTCAAGAATGGGAAATCGTTTGAGTAGCCTGGAGAATAAGGTACCATGTAGACAGGGAAAGGTAGATAAATCAGACAGGAAAACTAAGGCCAGCTTATAAACCACACTACTAAGGAGTTCGATTTTATCCTAAGCGCTAAGAAACATTAAGCAAAGGAGACACATGATCACACTTGCATCTTAGAAACGGCATCGCCCAGAGGATGAAAATGTTCTATAATTTCCTCTGTTCAGTGTGATAACTTCTAGCCAGATGTGGCTGCTGAGCACTTGAAATGCAGCCTGTGCAACTCAGGAACTAAATTTTTAATTTTTTAATTTGAATGTAGGTAGCCACATTCAGCTCTTGGCTACCATATTGGAAGCTCTAGAAAAGTCTCAGCTCTAGAAAAATCTCTAGAGCAGTGGCACGGAGGATGGATGAGGGCAAGACTGGAGGACTTCGAAGACTCTGTAACAATTCTGGTATGAAATGATGTAATCCCAAATGAAGGCTGGGGCCATGGGAATGGATGGAGGTGGCCAACTTGAGAACTACTTAGGAAATGAAACGGGGAGAATTTGGGATCCTCTATGACATGAGGGAGCAGCCCTGATCATGAGAACAAGATGGGTACTAAGGAGTAGGGACACATAAATATACTTAAGAAGATGAAGCCAAGTCCAGAGCCTGTGGAGACGCAGAGCTTGGGTTGATATGGTAGGCAGTAGGAAGTTGTGAAAAACACCTTGATCTGACACATAATGCTGGTCTTCCATTACTGTTCAAGATAGGTTATAAGTGAGGGGCACCTGAGTGGCTCAGTGGGTTAAAGCCTCTGCCTTTGGCTCAGATCGTGATCCCAGGGTCCTGGGATCGAGCCCCACATTGGGCTCTCTGCTTGGTGGGGAGCCTGTTTCCCCTCCCCTCTCTCTGCCTTCCTCTCTGCCAGCTTGTGATCTCTGTCTGCCAAATAAATAAATAAAATCTGTAAAAAAAGAAAAAAAGATAGGTTATAAATGAGAGAGATGGCAGGCAGAGTGAACAGCTGGAAAGTTGACCTTGGCACGATTGCGAGTGGTCTGGAACAAGGTGGAGATAGCAGGAGGGTGGATGAATGGGTGAACTCAGGTTAATGATAATCAATGGCATTTGTTTGTTTATATATTTTTAGGATTTTACTTATTTATTTAACAGAGGGAGAGAGGAAGGGAGAGTGAGCACACAAGCAGAGGGAGCTGCAGAGGGAGAGTGAGAAGCAGGATTCCCATTGAGCAGCGAATACTACGTGGGGCTCCATCCCCGGACCCTGGGATCATGACCTGAGCTGAAGGCAGATGCTTAACCGACAGAGCCCCCCAGGCTCCCTAGCACCGTTTGAACATACAGGAAAGAGAACAGTCAATGAGAAATCCATGCTTTCCAGTCTGACGGGGAAAAGGAAATCGAAAAGTGAATTCAAGACTCTTAAGCATGTATGGATTAAGCACTATGCTAGATACTTTCACAAAAACCTTCTCTGTGGGCTGCCAGACAAACCGGTGTTGTCACGGATGGAGTACTGGTCAAGAAAAGGGCATAGTTAATATTGTTCCACTGCATAGATTTTGAATGTGAGCTGTGTCCTAAGTGGAAGATCTATGTTTCTACATGTATTTGTATAGAGGAGGTGAGAAAAGAGAATTAAGGGTGTATAGGCAGTGGGATTTTAAAAAATACACTTACTACCTACTTACACAGTTGATTTGATTAATGAACATATTAAAAAATATTTTATTTCCTTATTTTACAGAAAGAGCGAGCACAGACAGGGAGAACAGCAGGCAGAGGGAGAAGCAGGCTCTCCACTGAGCAGGGAGCCCGATGCGGGGCTCGATCCAGGACCCTGGGATCATGACCCGACCCAAAGGCAGTTGCTTAACCAACTGAGCCACCCAGGCGCCCCCGATTAATGAACATTTTTACGAGATTTTGTTCATAGATAGTTTCATGGTAACAGATCTGATATTATTTTCTTGGCTTAAACAAAGGACATTGTCTTTGAGTTCTGGAAGCTAGACACCTGAAATCAAGGGGTCAGCAGGGTAACTTCTGTCTGAGGATGTGAGAAAGAGTCCGTTCCATGCCTTTGTCTGTTTCTGGTGGTTTGCTCGCCAACTTTGGCATTCTCTGGATGACAGATACATCATTCTGATGTCTAATTTCATGTTCACAGGGTATTCTTCCTGTGTGTGTCTGTGTCCAACTTTCTCTCTATTCTGAGAATGTGCGTAATATTGGATGAAGGGGTTATCTTACTCGAGCAGGACATCATCTTAGCTAATTATGTCTGCAATGACTCCATTTCCATCTTCTGAGGGGCTGGGGGTTAGGACTTCAACCTCTGAATTTTGGGAGAGAACACAGTTTAACCAATAACAGTCTTCCCTCTTGTCCTCTCCATGAAAATATATTCACCTCATCCCAATACTCCCCAAAGTCTTATCTTATTCCAGTGTCAACTCTAAACCCCAAATCTCATCTATATCAGGAACTCTTTTTCATCTGTGACCTTGTGAACTCAGACAAGTTATCTGCTTCTCAAATACAGTGAGAGAACAAACTTGGATGACATTCCTATTCTAAAGGGGAGAAATTGGATGAAGAAAAAGGGTCATGGGTCCCAAGTGTCTCTGAAAGTTAGCAGGGCAAATTCTATTCAGTTTTAAGGCTTTAGAATGATCCTCTTTGGCCTGATGCTTTGTCCTCTCAGGATCTGACAATATTTTATTTAGCTATAATTTTAATAGCTAAAAGGACTTTGTCTTTCAGAATCAATAGGAGAATACTTTTAAGAATGTTAAGCATAGAGAAGCACAAGCAGCAGACAAGTGTCTAGTATTATTAGTCCAGCTAAACTCAAATAAACCCAGTTCAATATCACAACATAACTTTAAAATAAAACAATGAGCTTCCTTGGGCTGTGAGGTGAGAAAACTGGAGGGTGGTCAAGATTCATGGCTCAAGTAATAGCTTGGTTTTAGGGCCTGGGTTGGCTTCTTACTTCTCAGTGAGCACTGATTACGAAGGTTTTCTTTTTGCTCTCCTCTATAGTAAATATATTACAACAGTAATAATGCAATCAAAGGTACTAGTAAAGATAATACTAACTACTTTAACAGATAGTCTCCCCAATCTTGGTGGCTTAATTTTTTTTTAAGATTTTATTTATTTATTTGACACAGAGAGAGAGATCACAAGTAGGCAGAGAGGCAGGCAGAGAGAGAGGAAGAAGCAGGCTCCCTGCTGAGCAGAGAGCCCAATGCGGGGCTCAATCCCAGAACCCTGAGATCATGACCTGAGCCGAAGGCAGAGGCTTTAACCCACTGAGCCATCCAGGTGCCCCTTGGTGGCTTAATTTAATGAAAAACCTGTTTCTTATTTACACAGCAATCCAATGCAGGGGTACAGAGTGCAACCTTCCAGAGGGCACCCAGGCTTTTTCCATGTTGTGGACAGCCATCTCCGAGGGCCTTAGAGTCCTTTGCCTCCAGCCAGGAAGAGATAAAACATAAAAAAAAAAAAAAAAAAAAAATCACGTAAGAGATTTCGATGGGCCATTTATCCTCAGTTTTCACTGGCTCCAAATCTGCCCTATGACCCCACTTAGATGCATGCATGTAGCATGGGAAATGTATTCCCAGAGCAGGGACCACTTCTCAGAATGACTCAACACCATGGAAAGGGAGCACCAGTCCTTGGTCGGAAGCTAGTCATTTCCATCACAACAACCCAGATTATCTTGATAGTGCTCAGGAGTCTGTGGTATATCTTGTATATCTTGTATATCTTGTCTCTATCTCTTCCTGTTATTTACATACCATAGACTCTGTCCCTCTCACCTTTCCTCCCATCCTCCTCACACATGTAGTTTACTCACATTTTCCAGTTGTTTTATATGCCTGGCTATCTAGCCATTCTTGGAATCCTCTTTGGAATTTACTTATATGAAAAACACACTCTATGAGATAAGGCAATAACTGGTAAGCCCCATAAACAAAACTAGATTCTGTGTAAATCCACAGTAAAGCTTTATAGAAATGAGCAGGCTGGGTCCACACTGCCTTCTTAAGAAGTACTGAAGTTCACACCCCATTTGTTCTGTGAACTGCCCAGCATTGATCAGATGGGGCACCTGGGTGGCACAGTTAGTTAAGCAACTGATTTCAGCTCAGGTTGTGATCTCAGGGTCATGAGTCATGAGATGGGGTCCCGCTTCCGGCTCTGCACTCAGCAGGAAGTCTGCTTGAGATTCTGTCTCCCGCTGCCCTTCCTTCTTGGGCTTGCTCTCTAAAATAAATAAATAAATAAATCTTTTTAAAAAAAGTATTAAGTGACCATAGATTTGGTTTAAAAATTGTTTGGGGTGCCTGGGTGGCTCAGTGAGTTGAGCCTCTGCTTTCGGCTCAGAGGGCATTGAGCCCCTGGGATTGAGCCCCACATCAGGCTCTCTGCTTGGCGGGGAGCCTGCTTCCAGCTCCCCCTCTGCCTGCCTCTCTGCCTACTTGTGATCTCTCTCTCTCTCTGTCAAATATTAAAAAAAAAAAACTTTAAAAAATTTTTTATTAGAACTATGTTCTAGGGCTCAAGTGAAATGAATTCAGGATTATGACAAATATTTACCTACCTACTGCTCTATATAAGGCACTTCTTTTTTTTTTTTTTTTTTTAAATTTTTTTTTTTTTTATTTGTTAGAGAGAGAGAGAGAGAGAGCATGAGCACAGGCAGACAGAGTGGTAGGCAGAGGCAGAGGGAGAAGCAGGCTCCCCGCTGAGCAAGGAGCCCGACGTGGGACTCGATCCCAGGACGCTGGGATCATGACCTGAGCCGAAGGCAGCCGCTTAACCAACTGAGCCACCCAGGCGTCCCTATAAGGCACTTCTATAGAGATCTTAAAGACACAAAGAAAAAAAAGTCCTTGGATTAGCTTTTGTCCTTAAGAGTTTTCCTCCTGTCTTGTTACACAGCCCATTTACTGGGTCTATCCAGCCAATTCTAACCAAATACACGTCTCTAAAGTGATGTATTTTGAACACAGAAACAAAGTGTATGTAGTGAGCTCAAACACTCTTTGGTGACATATTTTAAACTTCCCGGTAGTGATATTTCCTGTTGTCACGGAGACTATTCAAATCCTAAAACATAGGGTCACCAATGTAAAAATGATCCAAGAGGGTATGTAGAGTCTGCTCTCTGATTTTCACTCAAAATCTCTGCCAGATACATTGCTAACTTCATGTCAACAGAATGAAGGTTCCAGTCCTTAAATCTCCACTCAGGCTGGGCGGATGGTTTAACTACCCACTAGCTTATTTGTACTCATCAACAAAATGAGAATGATGGTTTCCGGCTTACCTTTCAGGGTTAGCTCTGAGCTGGTAGGAAAGAATTTCATAAAGAAGAGGTACTAATTCTTTTATCCTAGCACTACTGCTTATAATCACACACACCTGGGTGGAAAGAAGGCATCTTCCTTAATAACAAATGTATAAAATTACTGGCTCTGCCCAACAGCATATTTCACATAAAGGTCAAACTGGAGTGTGTGAAGGGAGCCCTGGAGAAGAACCTCATGCGATTGGAATGTGAATTCTTCATAGGGTCTTTGGCAGAACTAACTACGAGGGAGTGCCCTAATGGGAGGTAGCAGTGTCAGGGCTCCAACCAAAGCTGGAATCTGCCTGTAGTGAGCAGAACTGGATGCTGAGATCCCGACTCTGGTGTGCTCAATGCTGGGGATTCTGAGCTCAGAGGATGAGCCAGACACAAGCCACATGACGAGGGAGCATGATTATTTCCCGAGGAGCTCTTAGAGCCACATGCCTGGAGCAGGCAGGCCCCCAGTGAAGGGAAGTGGGGGTAAGGTGTGCTGGAATCTGGGGCAGGCAGACAGCTGGGTTCTGGAGACCATTTCATGGTAATGAGGACATGGGCCACTCCCTGAACCTTGGCTTCTTATCTCCAAATAAAAATGGGCAGCGGTCCAGCATAGGAAATGCTGTCAATAATATTTTAATAACTTTTTATGGTGATGGATGGTAACAATACTTGCTGTGGTGAGCATTTCCTAATGTATGTAGGTGTCCAATCACTAAGTTGTACACCTGAAAAAATAACGTTGTATGTCAACGGTACTTCAATTAAAAATAAAAATACAAAGAAAAGTAAAGATAACAGAAGTACAGTTAGTGAAATTCTTTTAAAGCAGGAGGTCAGGGGCGCCTAGGTGGCTCAGTGGGTTAAAGCCTCTGCCTTCGGCTCAGGTCATGATCCCAGAGTCCTGGGATCAAGCCCCACATCGGGCTCTCTACTCAGCAGGGAGCCTGCTTCCTCCTCTCTCTCTCTGCCTGCCTCTCTGCCTACTTGTGATCTCTGTCTGTCAAATAAATAAATAAATAAATCTTTAAAAAAAAATAAAGCAGGAGGTCATAAGAGAAGCGTAATAAAAGGGCACACACACACGTATGTGCACACACACAGACACATACACATACATATGTAATTTTTTTTTTTAATGATGGGATAGTTGGGTTCCGGAGATACTTTCTATCATAGGGTTTGCAATGACATCAACCAGTTGGATGGCAGAACTAACTTCATTATCTAATTGCCCCTGGCTTTTAAGGGAGAGGCCTCACCAGGTGTGTGATAGTACAAGAAGTAAGAAATGCCTTTGTTTTCCAGCTTTGTTTGTATTCTTTTCATTGCTATTGGTAATATATATGCCACTCTTGGCCTAGAACAACATAGCTGTTTTCTCTATGAAGTGATGATGAAAAGGCAAACTACAACCTTCCCCTTAAGCTGAGTCAAAGGCAAGTGGTTGTATTTAACAATACACTTCAATGAAGAATAGCAATATTAGGACCCAAGATCTCTGATCCCAGCTCATATTTCTAGGAGGGTTTAGGAAGACTGAAGGACAAAGTTGCCGCATTGGGAAGGGGGGATAAAGGAAGGAGAAGGAGAAAACCCATGCTTTGCTTATGGGAGCATCAGCCCAAATCTGATGTTAGCCCATCCCTGTGCTAAAGGGACATTTCTGAGTTTGATGATGCCCTTGGCAAGACACAGGGAGTTTATCACCCTTACATGTTTAGGTTCTTGACTCTGGGGAAATTCTTTTCAACAGTGGTGTGGCGAGCTGCATTTCCATCTTAAAATCTGAAGGACTTAACTATGCATGAATCACTTCTGAAGCATTGGGAGGCCAGCCAAACCCTAAATTCACTTGTGTTCGTTTGGGTTTGTTCATAACCAACTATGCATGTCTGTCGCACCCACCCCTGTAGGACTAAGTAGCCCAGCGGCTTCCTTGTGTACCAGCCTTCTATAGCCTTCATATTTCAGATTCGCCTCCCCTGGGAGCTTTATCCTTTGTCCTCCCAGAGTCCTTCTAGGAACTTGAACTTGGCATCAGCAATACTATGTCCTGCTCATTAATTCCTACTTTTCTTTCTTTCTCTTTAAAAAAAAAAAAAGATTTTATGTATTTATTTGAGACAGAGAGAGAGAGAGCAAGCAAGAGCAGGGGCAGAGGGAGAGAGAGAAACAGACACTCCACTGAGCAGGGAGCCTCATGCAGGGCTCAGTCCCAGGACCCTGGGATAATGACGAACTGAAGGCAGATCTTAACTGACTGAGCCACCCAGATGCCCCTATTCATACTTTTCTTAACACATGAACACAACAGGGATGCCCACTCTCACCACTATCTTTTTTTTTTTAAGATTTTTATTTATTTATTTGACAGATAGAGATCACAGAGATCACAAGTAGGCAGAGAGGCAGGCAGAGAGAGTGGAAGGGAAGCAGGCTCCCTGCTGAGCAGAGATCCCGATGCGGGACTCGATACCAGGACCCTGTGATCATGACCCGAGCTGAAGGCAGCGGCTTAACCCACTGAGCCACCCAGGCGCCCCTCTCACCACTATCTTTCAACTTAGTGCGAGAAGTCGTAGCCTCAACAATCAGACAACAAAAAGAAATAAAAGGCATCCAAATCAGCAAAGAAAAAGTCAAACTCTCCTTCTTCACAGATGACATGATACTTTATGTGGAAAATCCTAAAGACTCCACTCTCAAATTACTAGAACTCATATAGCAATTCAGCAATATGCGAGGATACTAAATCAATGCACAGAAATCACTAATAAGAGAAAGAGAAACTGTAGAAAGAGAAACTAAGGAATGGATTCCTTTCATAATAGCAACAAAAACCACAAGATAACCAGGAACAAACCTAACCAAAAAGGTAAAGAAACTACAGAACACTTATGAAAGAAATTGAGGAAGACACAAAAAGATGGAAAAACATTCCATGCTCATGGATTGGAAGAATAAACATTGTTAAATGTCTATCCTGCCCAGAGCAATTTACACTTTCAATGCCATCCATATTAAAATACCATTGGCATTTTCCAAAGAGCTAGAACAAACAATCCTAAAATTTGTATGGAGCCAGAAAAGACCTCGAATCACTAAGGGAATGATGAAAAAGAAAAACAAAGCTGGGGGCATCGTATTGCCTGACTTGAAGTTCTATTACAAAGCTGTGATCACCAAGACAGCATGGTATTGACATGAAAACAGACACATAGACCAATAGAACAGAAAAGAGACTCCAGAAATGGACCTTCAATTCTATGGTCACCTAATCTTTGACAAATCGGAAAAAATACCCAATGGAAGAAAAGACAGTGTCTTCAATAAGTGGTGCTGGGAAAATTGGACAGCTACATGTAGAAGAATGAAACTAGACCATTCCCTTACACCACACAAAAAGATAAACTCTAAATGGATGAAAGACCTCAATGTGAGACAGGAATCCATCAAAATCTTAGAGGAGAACATAGGCAGTAACCCATTCGACATTGTCTACAGTAACTTCTTTCAAGACATGTCTCCAAAGGCAAGTGAAACAAAAGCAAAAATGAACTTTGGGACTTCATCAAGATAAAAAGCTTCTGCACAGCAAAGGAAACAGTCAACAAAACTAAAAGGTAGCCCACAGAATGGGAGAAGATATCTGCAAATGACATTATAGGTAAAGGGCTGGTATCCAAGATATATAAGGAACTTCTCAAACTTAGCACTCAAAAAACAAATAACCTAGTCAAAAAATGGACAGAAGACATGAACAGACACTTCTCCGAAGAAGACATACAAATGGCTAACAGACACATGATAAAATGTTCACCATCATTAGCCATCAGGGAGATATAAATCAAAACCACAATGAGATATCACATTACACTAATTAGGATGGCAAAATTTAACAAAACAGGAAACATCAAATGTTGGTAAGGAACCCTCTTACACTGTTGGTGGGAATGCAAACTGGTACAGCCACTCTGGCAAAACAATATGGATTTTCCTCAAGATGTTAAAAATAGTGCTACCCTATGACCCAGCAATTGTACCACTGGATATTTACCCCAAAGATACAAATGTAGTGAAAAGAAGGGCCACATGCACCCTAGTGTTCATAGCAGTAATGTCCACAATAGCCAAACTGTGGAAGGAGCTGAGATGCCCTTTAACAGATGAATGGATAAAGAAGATGTGGTACAAACAGACAATGGAATATTACTCAGCCATCAGAAACGATGAATACCTACCATTTGCATCAACATGGATGGAACTGGAGGGGATTATGCTAAGTGAAGTAAGTCAAGCAGAGAAAGACAATTATCATATGGTTTCACTCATATGTGAAACATGACTAATAGCGTAGAGGACCATATGAGAAGGGAGGGAAATCTGAAGGGGGAGAAATCAGAGGGAGACAATGCTCCCTCTGAGAGCACTGACCATGAGAAACTATGCTCCCTGGGAAACAAACTGAGGGTTTCAGAGGAGAGAGGGGTGGGGGTGGGGGTTATAGGGTGATGGGTATTTTTTTTTAAGATTTTATTTATTTATTTGACAGAGATCACAAGTAGGCAGAGAGGCAGGCAGAGAGAGAGGAAGGGAGGCAGACTCCCCGCTGAGCAGAGAGCTCCATCCCAGGACCCTGGGATAATGACCTGAGCCAAAGGCAGAGGCTTCAACCCACTGAGCCACCCAGGTGCCCCTAGGGTGATGGGTATTAAGGAGGGCATGTGTTGTGATGAGCACTGGGTGTTATTGGTAACTAATGAATCACTGAACACTACATCAAAAACTAATGTTGTCCTATATGCTGGCTAACTGAAAATAATAATAATAATAATAATAATAATAATAATACCCAGAACTTGACATGTAGTAGATGATGGGAGTGATGGTCCAAACTCCTAAAAAGGCCTGGAATTTCTGGGACTGGATTTCTTTTTAAATGACATACCAGTGACAATTTTGCAAATGCCTGTCCCAGATCTCATCAAAGCACTGGGTCATATCCCAGATCCATTTTAGGAGAGTAAAATGTAGCTAATGGAAGATATTTTGTGATCTAATTTATTATAACAAGAATGAGCTTCATGGAGCAGAAAGAAAAAAAAAACATGAACAAGACATTTAATTTTCTCAAGCATCATCTTTCTCCCTTAGAACAGAACAGCCCCATCTTGCCATAAAAACACAGTGTGCCTTAAATATTCTGCTTTCATGTTTACAAGCACTTGCTCGTACATGCCTCCCTTTAAACTCCAGAGAAGCCTCTCTCCCCTACCCCAGCCAAAGTGTCATTAATCTCATCATATCTCCGATATCTGTAACTGTGAGGGTAGGTGTTCCTGAGATGTTCATTTTGGATACATAATCTTTTTTTTTTTAAGATTTTATTTATTTATTTGATAGAGAGAGAGAGAGAGAGCATGAGCACAGAAGGAGCAGAGAGAGATGGAGAAGCAGACTCCCCTCTGAGCAGGGAGCCCCATACAGGGCTCCATTCTAGGACCCCAGGATCATGACTTGAGTCTAAGGTGGATGCTTACCCGACTGGGCCACCCGGATACATGATCTTGAGAAATATAACTAACAAATACAAGCCTCAGATGTGTAGGTTTTATTTGGTCATCTTCAAAGCTGTTCTCAGGGGGAAATGCACTGTAATGTACAAAGTTATTCTTAAACAGCAATGACAATGTAAACTCAATGATACTATGTATCTTTTGATTGAGGAATGTAATAAAACATATCAAGCAGAACAACTGTCCCTGTACAAGAAAGAAAATTTGCAAGCCATGTTCTTCATTGTTGCTTTTTATAGGAAAATATGAAGCTCTGTGAGGAAGAAGACTTGATTTGAATCCATAGCTGGTCCGTTCTGATGCTGAGGATTCTGATGGCAGAACATCTCGGTGAAATGGCTGGGAGTTGCGGAAGAGTTCCTGACTGGGGGGAGAACAGCTTTTGCTTTACATTTGCATGGTAATACAATAATTTTGAAATCTTTGTCATTTGTTGGATATTTTCCTTTAAGTAATCTTGTGTCCTTTAAGTAATCTTGTATAAAAAGGATGTAAACTCTTTCTCACGTTCTCTCAGTCTTCTTTTATTGACTAAGATAGGACCATACCACCTTGGGCTGGACCATTCCAGGTAGTACTGGGCATTCATTCAGCTGACTTATTAAAATATGAAAGTTCTTATTAGGGCAAAGCCATACAGCCTCATTATCGGAAAAATGAAAAAAATACAAACAATAAAAAAAGAATAAAAACAAAAAGTCCCTTCTCTCCATCCCATCTATTCATTCTTGAACATTCCATTGTATAACTTTCAAAATCTCTTTGAGTCTGCATTCACACACACAAGTGCATGTGCACACGTAGGCACACATTCATATGTACGTTTTATATTTAAGATATATTTCGGTTCTGCAAAATTCTTTTAAAATAACAGTCACTTTAAGATATAAATCACGTACCCTAAATTCACTTTTAAGGTGCACAATTCAGTGTTTTTTAGCATATTCAAAGGGTTGTACATCCATTAGCACTATCTAATTCCAAAACATTTTTATCATTGCAAAAGGAAATCTCCTATCTGTTAGCAGTTACTCCCCATACAGTATGTAGACTTTCATGTCCGGCTTCTTTCACTTAGTGTAATGTTTTCAAGGTTCGCCTATGTTATAGTATATATTGGAACTTCATTCGTTTTTATGACAGAATCATATTCTAATGTATCGATAAACCACATTCTGTTAATTCATTCATCAGTTGGTGAACATTCTGTTGTTTTCACTTTTGGGCCATTATAAATGCTGCTATGGACCTCAATGCACAAGTTTTTGTGTGGATGCTCCGTTCTCTTGAGTAGATATTTAGGACTGGAATTGATGGGTCACATGGTAACATCATGTTTAAATTTTTGAGGAACTACCAAAGTGTTTTCTAAAGTGTCTACACCATGTTACATCTCCCCAGCAATGTATGAGGGTTCCACGTTCTCCATAGTTTCACCAACACTTCTTATTTGTCTTTTTGATGACAGTCATCCTAGTGGGTGTGAAGTGCTCATTGTGGTTTTGATTTGCATTTCTTTGATGACTAGTGAGGTTGAGCATCTTTCCATGTGCTTATTGACCAATTTTTATATCTTCTTTGAAGAAATCTCTATTCAAAAAATCTTTTTCAGTCATCTGATTCTTTTAATGGCTTAGTAGAGTACTTTAGTCTAGATAAGACTCTCTTATCAGATATATGATTTTGCAAATATTTTCTTCCACCTTTGGGTTGTCTCTACACCTTTTTTGATGGTGTTCTTTGAAGTACAAAAATTTTTTTTTAAGATTTTATTTATTTATTTGACAGATAGAGATCACAAGTAGGCAGAGAGGCAGGCAGAAAGAGAGAGAGAGAGGAGGAAGCAGGCTCCCAGGAGCCCCAGACCATGACCCAAGCCGAAGGCAGAGGCTTTAACCCACGGAGCCACCCAGGTGCCCTGAAGTACAAAAGTTTTAAAATTTGATGAGGTTCATTTAATTTTTTCTTTTGTTGCATGTGCTTTCAATTTCATATCTAAGAAACCATTATCTAATCCAAAACCACAAGGATTTACTCTTATGTTTTTGTCTAAGAGTTTTACAGTGTTAGCTCTTACATTTAGGTCTTTGATCCATTTTGAGTTCATTTTTGTATATGGTGTGAGGTAGGCATCCAACTTGATTCATTTGTCTGTAGATAGCCAGCTGTCCTAGCACCATTTATCAAAAAGATTACCTTTCCCCATTGAATGGTCTTGGCATTGTAAAAATGGTGCAAATTGAGTGGCCAGAAATATAAAGGTTTATTTCTGGACTCCCACTTCCATTCCATTGATCTATACGTTTATCCTTATGCCAGTACCACACTCTCTTGATTACTCTAAGTTTGTGTTAAGTTTTGAAATAGAGAAAGCGTGAGTCCTCCAATTTTGTTCATCTTTTTCAAGATTGTTTTGGCTATTCTGGGTTCTTCACATTTCCACATGAATTTTAAGATCACTTTGTCAATATGATCTGCAAAAATAGTGCCTGAGATTTTGGCAGGGATTGTGCTGACTCTATAGACTGCTTTAGGAAATACTGCCATCTTAACCATATTGTCTCTCAATCCATGCTACATATGATGTATTTCCATTTCTTTAGATCTTAACTTCTTTCAAAGATGTTTTTTAGTTTTCATTGTACAGGTCTTGCACTTCTTTTGTTAAATTTATTTCTAAGAATACGATTCTTTCTGATTCTATAGTAAACGGAATTCCTCTCAATTTCATTTTTGGATTGCTCCTGGCTAGTGTTTAGAAATACAATTGATTCTTATACATGTATTATTTTGTATTTTTTTCCTGTTAAAATATTGTGAACATCTTTCTATGTCAGAAAATATAGTTCTATGACATCATTTTAGTGACCCTGTAATATTTCACTTTAATATTTTATTTAATACAAAATACTTAATTAAAAGTCCACTGTAATATTTTATCTAACCAGCTCTTTACTATTAGACATTTCGGTTCTTTTTTGTTTGTTTTTCAAGATTTTATTTATTTACTTGACAGAGAGAGATCACAAGTAGGCAGAGATGCAGGCAGGGGGTGTGTGGCAGAGGGGAGGAGAAGCAGGATCCCTGCCGAGCAGAAAGGCCCAATGTGGGGCTTGATCCCAGGACCCTGGGATCATGACCTGAGCTGAAGGCAGAGGCTTAACCCACTGAGCCACCCTGGCACTCCCATTTAGATTCTTTTAAATTAAAAAAAAAAAACAAAAAACCCAAAAACCTAAAATAACTCTGATACACACTTGCCACTAAAGTTTTGCAAACTTTAATTATTTCTTGGATATAAATGTGCATGGCGTTGTGAGGGCAAAATATATGCACACTGCTAAGTGCTGCATAAGTGCTGCAGACACGCACACCTGAAAAGTTTTGAAGTTTTTACTTCAACCAAGCCTGTGATACTTGATTCCCTTAATTCTTTGCTTTATTGTTGTTGTTGTTGTTGTTTTTAAAAAGCTTTCCAAGTTTGATAGGCCAAAGATGAGTCTCCCTGGTACTTTGTTTGCATTGCATTGCAATTCCCAGGAAGGTCAAGAGTTTTTTCACATGCTTATTAGCTTAGAAAAGTTTTTTTCCTCCTGTTAATTATCTTAGGATTCTTAGCCTTGAGTATTCCACTGTTTATAGTTTCGTGAAAACAATTTGTATATTAATTTATCCTATGTCCTTTATGGTAAACATTTTCTCCTCAGGTGTTTGCCATTTTTGTTTAATTGCGGTGCTTTTGGATGTACAAAACTTTTAGTTTCTCTGTCAACTTATCAATCTTTGTGGCTTCTCCTTTTGGTTACACTCACAAATTCCTTTCCCTCTCCTTTTATTTTTGAAGAACAGATGATTAAATAGGTACACTGTCTTCTTTCTAGCAAATATCCCAGTATTTAATAAATACACTGGTCACTTCTACTCCTTTCAACTGTACCATTTTTTTTAATGGTTGTCTCAATCTGTGCTCACGTAATGTTCTCACACCCTCCCTCTTTTTCCCTCCTCCTTCCTTCGGAGTAAGCCCACTTCCTCTGAGGCACTCGGGTCAGTCCTGTCCGGCAGCAGGGGCACTTTCCCTGAAGTACTTAGAGCGCCTAAACCGGCTCGGTTTTGGGGAGACATTCTGCAAAGAAGACCAAATCTCGGCCCCGGTTTGGGCGTACCCTCTGCTCTGACGCCAGCTTGACAGCTCCAGAAATTCGCTCAATATCTCTCAGTTTATCTGTAAAATTTAGCAGATCGGGCATTTAAAGATTTCCCCCCAAGGTGTTTTGGCAGCTTGGCAAACGACAACCTGCGCTCTTGGCTGTCTTTTAAATGTGTCTGTTCCGCCACTCCCCATTCCCCGTGAGCTCCTTCGGTCCCAGACTCCGAATGCGCTGTAGTGCCACAGATACTGTTGGCGCACGGTGTTTAAGAAATTGACGGGACTTGTCTTTTGACAACTGAGACGCTCGGGAAGCCACGAGGTTTTGATTTAAGTTCTGCAGGCAGTGCCAATTTGTTCTGATGTCTCACCCAAGCCTTCCCCTTTGTCCGAGGTCCGGGCTGGCTTTCACTACTGGTCTGAGACCGTGAGCAGCTGGAGAGGAGGACGTTCTGATTTCTGCGCGGGGCGTGGGAAGGTGGGGCGGTCCCGGCCCCCGCCTCTGCAGCCAGGGTGAGAGCCCGGGAACGCCTTTCGCTCTCCCCGCCCGCGAAGTTTGCAGGGCGCAGCGCGCTGCAGAGACCTGGTCGGCTGGCCCGAGGCTGGGCACTGTCAGTTCCTGCTTCGCTGGGCGTCCGCTCCAGCCGCCGCAGGCTCCACACCAGAGAAGCCGACTGCACGGCGCGGGCTCCGGGCGCGTGGGGCGGGGGCGCGGATCAGCCGCCGCCCACACCCGGGGCTGAGCTCGCTCCTCCCGGGAGGATCACGCGCTGCAGGATGGCGGCGGCCGCGCGGGTTCCAGGCTGGGTATTGAGGCCGGTTCTGCTGCTCCTGCTGCTGCTGCCGCACGCCGTGAACCCCGCTCGGGAACCCCTGACCGCGGCCCGGCTCAGTCTGCACCCGCCCTACTTCAACCTGGCCGAGGCGGCGAGGATTTGGGCCACGGCCACCTGCGGAGAGCGGGAGCCCGGCGGCGCGCGGCCGGAGCTCTACTGCAAGTTGGTGGGGGGGCCCACCGCTGCGGTTAGCGGCCACAACATCCAGGTACGGGTCCCGGGAGTGAATGAGGGCGGGGTGGCGAGGGGCGGGCCCCCTCTCCGCGCTGGCCTGCGGCCCTCAGCAGAAGGAGGGGTCTTTCCCCGCGCGCTAGCGATACCAGGAGACCGGGAAGGGCTCCCCCAGGCCCCGCGCGGGCGGGCGACCCTGGGAGATGGGCTCGGTGCCCCGGAGCGATCCTGCGGGAGCTCCGCCCTTGCCGGTTCGCCGCCCGAGGCCGGGACCAGTAGAGCACTCGAGGTAAGTGAAGGCTGAGGTTAAGTTTGCGGGCGCAGAGGTGAAAGTCCCCAGATGCGCCTCGGGGTGCATGGAACTGTCGCCCCATCCTGCTTCCATCATTCAAGCAGCGCCCGGCCAGGCCATGGGTGCCCCCTGGGCTTCACTGGCGCGCCTCCTTCCAGGCACTTCTGTCTCCCCGACCTTACTGGGAGAAGTTGGTAGCAGTGGGTTTCCGTGGCGGGTTTGGAGAGAACTTTTAGGTTGTATCGGTAGCACCCCTCCCTTCGTGTCACGAAGATGCACCTCACCGCCCTTTCCGGAGCGTCCGCGTTCAGGTTACTGTGGCGAATGAGACTTGAACTGGACAGAGATGGACGCCGCGCTCAGGGTCCATCAGACTCATCCCGCGAACACCCGGCGTAAATGATAAAGTTGCTGGTGCTTAATCAGCATCTGGGGTGTGCCAAGTCTTCACCCACGGACCCTCACAGCAGCGCAGGGAACCGGAGCGGTTGGACAGGTTAAGAAACGTGCCTGAGTCTTAAAGGAAAGCAGCGGGATTTGAACCCAGTCCTGACTTGAAATCCTCTTTGCGCTGAGCCATAATTCAGAATTGCCCCCCTCGTTCTACTGGGAAATATTGCTGAGGAATAGGAAGGTGCTGCCGGAAGAGGGAGTAATTTCGGAACTTGGGCTCCGCAAGCAAAAGATTACCATTGAGAATCTAGGTCAGGGTTTTAGAAACTTTTGGTTGCGCACTTCCATAAATGACGATAGCTGAACATGCAATGCCAGTACGTGCTTATTTATTTATAAACTATATGCATGTATTGCTTTATTAATATACGGTGAGTACTAGAAGACAGGTAAGAATAGAAATAAAAAACTAAAATAACAATGATGAAAATACTTTTTAATTTCCTTTATTAACAGTGCAAGTAAGTTTGCTTTCTTTTCTTTTTTTTTTTTTTTAACATTTTATTTATTTATTTGAGAGAAGAGAGAGACAGTGAGAGAGAGCATGAGCGAGGAGAAGGTCAGAGGGAGAAGCAGACTCCCCGTGGAGCTGGGAGCCTGATGTGGGACTCGATCCTGAGACTGCAGGATCATGACCTAAGCTGAAGGCAGTCGCTTAACCAACTGAGCCACCCAGGCGCCCAAGTTTGCTTTCTTTAAATATTTCATTTCTTTTTTTTTTTAAAGGCAGGTGGTAACTTTTTTTTTTTTTTTGAGACTTTATTTATTAATTTGACGGACAGAGATCACAAGTAGGCAGAGCAGCAGGCAGGGGCGGGGGAAGCAGGCTCCGTACTGAGCAGAGAGCCCGATGCAGAACCCTGGGATCATGACCTGAGCTGAAGGCAGAGGCTTTAACCTACTGAGCCACCCAGTTGCCCCTAAATATTTAATTTCTGATTATAACTATTTATAAATATACAAATGTGGTTATGTATATCATTATTTTTGACAAAGTTAGTTTAGCACTTATGATCTGTCAATTCAAGGTCAGTTTTACATTGATAGTTGAAATTAGTAGTTGTCACAGCTGAAAAGATAGCTGAAAAATCTGTAGATTCAAGAAGAAGGACCACTGCACTGACCACTGAGTTCCAGAACAATTCACAGAGCCTGGGGCAAAATGAAAATGTGAGCCCCTTGTTCAAAGATTATGAATTTCAAGATGGTGATAGCAGAGCCTCAAATTAAGTGAGGGGGCCTTTGGGAGCATGGAATTCTGTGTAACTGGGCAGGTCTGATACTGTCTGAATTCTCGAAATCATAGTACTCATATTTCTACCCATCCTTCAATTATTCTAAAAATTTTTTAAAGTAGACACTTGGCCAGTGAATGTTTGCTTTACAGGTGGCATTCAGTACTTCCTGGTAGGAAGGTGTTATGTTTTAAGGGTTTAAAAAAAAATAGATTCAAAACTCACTGCAAGTAGTTTTTTGGAAAATATTAAAATACATTACAAAATACTGTGTCCAGGCTTTTAAACTGTGCAAATAGGAGAACTTTTAGGGTACCCCAGTTCTGTCTTTTGAACAACAGAAATATGAAACATTTCCAAACATCTATTTTCCAAAACACTCTTTTCAAAATGTACATTTCTTTAGAATCTTATTTGCTTTTTCACACATTGTTGACACAACACCTTTACTTTCATAGGTACCTCTATTTTTTTTGTAAATATATATCAGGTAGTATATTACTGGCAGTTCCTTGTCATCCCGGAAAGAGCAAATCTGGAATTTTTTGTGG
Organism: Enhydra lutris kenyoni; assembly: GCF_002288905.1. Lineage (NCBI taxonomy): Eukaryota > Metazoa > Chordata > Mammalia > Carnivora > Mustelidae > Enhydra > Enhydra lutris. The sequence goes on from NW_019154092.1 coordinate 19,026,585, forward strand.
GAAAAAAAAAAGTGTGACTCAACTTTAAGTTTCAAAGTTTTAAATACTTTACCATGAGATAAACAGTGAACGTGTGTCATTGAAAGAATTTCTTTGTCACTCCTCATTTTAGTACAAGGTTGGAACTGTTCTGCTGTCTAGGAGAATAGAACCCACATGTCTACTTAACCAGGCCCACGTAAGCTGCGGTGTGTCATGGTCAGATGAGAGCCTGGTACAACCCCTCCTCCTCTACCCTTGGGCAGACAGACACTCAGGACCATTGTGACCGGCCGACTCGTGGATGGGGTAAAGGCCCTAAGCAGAGTGCACACTAAATGTTAGTCAAACTGAATTTCTTCATTTTTAAATAAAAAAACACATTTTGATATTCCCTTCTGGCACCCCATTGGATTGCCTGGGACACCCAACTTTTCAGAGAGCTGTTCTGACTATGGGAAGAGGAAGTGCAAGGGGAAGAAATTTTCAAATATCTCCTCTCCCCGAGATTTGCCTGGGAATGGGCCAACCTTCACTCTCTTCATCTGGCATTTTCTTTTGAACGCTCATAGGTTGATACTATGGTCTTGGAGGTCCAGAAAAGTCATATTTTCTGTGCTGATTGAGTTTCCAGGATAGGTCCTTAAACTTTGGTGCACAGTCCTAGATAGAGAAGGAAGTGGCTTTTCTGAGATCATTCAGCAGACTGTGTTTCTAGGCCAAGCTATAGCCTTTGGAAAAAGAATGCTATCCGGTGTTATACTGTGTTCTTTCCGAAAAATAAGGGGTGAACAAGAGTGCTGCTGAATAGTGCTTTCTGCTTTCAGAGCTGAGGGCTTGAGAAGATGTATTGATTGCTGATGTGAGAAGCTCTTATCTAATGAGGACAGAAATGTGTTGGAGACAAGACAGGGAAGGGGAGTTCTAGAAGCTGGGCTCTCAGATGCTTGCTCTAGCCCCGTGTTGGCAGCCACAGGTGCAGACCTACCTTTCAGGATACCGAGGGGTGATGGGACTTGGAAGGGTGGGAGATTATGACTGATCAGTTGGTTGTACCCAAATGATGATTATCTTGAATGTGTTTATGCTCAAGATGGGAAATGGAGAAGAGTAACTAAAATAGTTCTGTTTCATGAACTTTCTAAAAATAAATCTTCAGGGCCAGCCAGGATTTAGAATTTCAGGCCAGAAGGATTTTGCAAAAAATGTAAAAAAAAAAAAAAAAAAAAAAAAAAAAAAAAGAATAAAAGTTATGTTTTAGAATAAAGCCTGGGTTTATGGTCCTGATTCTATAATAATAATCCTGATTCTTGAATGGTAGCATGTGCCCACAGGCAGGACATTTTAAAAGTCTGAATTTTGTTTATTGTGTGAAAAATGCTCACTGTGGTTTCTCTGGATTTAAAACTCATTAAATAAGATTTTATATACTTGTTACTGCTTAGACATTAAGTTTTTGATGTTTGAGAGGTCTTTGATTCAGGGATTTTGTCTGTCTGGTTCATAGTTGTATCCTGTGCGTAGCACAAAGCCTGGAACGGTATGTGTGCTCAGAAAATACTAAAGGAAAAGATAGTGGAATGAAGACACAGCTAAGGGCTATAAAGAAGTCAGTGTAAAGAATAGACAAGAAAAATGCACAAATTAATTCTATTCTGCTAAGAAGTTAACTACCACTGAAATCTATCACACTTTATGCTTCAATTTTAAATGTTTCCTTACCTATGGAATAAAAAAAATCATTATTTACCGACATCTGATAGAGATGATGATAAAATATAAGTGGAAGGCTGTATTGAAAATGTAACCTTGAGGGCGCCTGGGTGGCTCAGTGGGTTAAAGCCTCTGCCTTCGGCTCAGGTCATGGTCCCAGGGTCCTGGGATCGAGCCCCACATTGAGCCCCACATGGGGCTCTCTGCTCGGCAGGGAGCCTGCTTCCTCCTCTCTCTCTGCCTGCCTCTCTGCCTACTTGTGATCTCTGTCTGTCAAATAAATAAATAAAATCTTAAAAAAAAAAAAGAAAAGAAAATGTAACCTTGTGTTTGGTTTAGCTTGGCATAAACATGACACTCACAAAGAATGAAATGAACATGTTTACCACACACGTGATGTTGATTTTGTACATTGACAGTTCAACATGTCTTCCGTTATATTCCTTCATTACATTATAATTTATGCACAGGAATGTGTATCTAGCCTGAATGACAGTGGTAGAGAAGTGCCCACATGTGAGTTACAGCCAAGAGCAAGAATGCTTGTCACAAAGCAGTCTGGGTTGTATGTTTGTGTGACTTGGACTAATGGCCATAAACAGGAAACTCATTTCACTAAGGCTGTTTATAGAACCATTGTGAAAGAGAAACAATTTGTTGGCTTCAACAAGGGACTTTTCCTTTGTGAAACTGATAGGAAAGTGTTGGGCAAGGGCTGAGAAATCAAAGACATTTACTATTCCATTGATATATTTGTAACAATTCTTAGCGGTGAGTTATTTTAAGACTTCAGACAAATGACTGCAGTCAGCAATTTAAAGATGAATTTTAAAAAATGATTTTCCTAATAGTTCTGTGTGAACATTAGCCAAAGTTTAGCAATGAAAGTTTATGTGCAAATCATTCGAACATAAATGTTTTTCCTTTGGAGAGCCAGGTTCACTCACCAGCAGAGGAACGTGGTTCCACACACAGAATGTCAGCAATTTAAATGTTTGCTTCAAAAAGTCACGGATTTTGCTGGAGCTCATGGATCTTCAGGGTTGTAGAAGATGAATACTTGGCAGTGGGACTATTCAGTCCTTGAATTGTAGGATTTTACTTCATGTTCTGAATTACCTGTGCCATTGAGAACATGGATCATTTAATCTGAGAAAAAGAAGTATATAGTCATAGGGAAAGAGAAGGACAAAAGGTGATTAATTTCAGCCCCTCACTTATGAGAAAACTATACTTAAGCCGTTATAGAAAGTTAGTTGTGTGCATCTTTAGTGCATATATGAATGTGAAAACTACACATTTTCTTCATATTTTTTTTTTTACAAAACTAGATTGAAGTATATGAGTCATTTTTGACACTTTTATAGAGGCATAATTTAAATAGTATAACATGCATCCATTGTAGGTGTGAATTAAATATTTTTAAATAAATTTATAGAGTTGTACAACAATCACTAGAATCCAGTTTTAGAACATTTCCACCAGCTCCAAATGTTCTCTTGTGTCTACACACTCAATTTCCACATCTATTTCCACTGCTATGATTTCTGCCTCTAAAAATTTCTCATTTCTGTAAATTTCATATAAATGAAATGACACAACATGTGGTTTTTAGTGTCTAAATTTTTTTTAAAGATTTTATTTATTTGACAGAGAAAGAGATCACAAGTAGGCAGAGAGGCAGGCAGAGAGGGAGAGGGGGAAGCAGGCTCCCCGCTGGCAGAGAGCCTGATGCGGGGCTCGATCCCAGGACCCTAGGATCATGACCTGAGCTAAAGGCAGAGGTTTTAACCCACTGAGCCGCCTAGGTGCCCCATGTCTAACTTTTTTTTTTCAAGATTTAACTTATTTATTTGACAGAGAGAAAGAGAGAGCAAGAGAGGGAACACAAGCAGAGGGAGTGGGAGAGGGAGAGGCTGAGCAGGGAGCCGGATGCGGGGCTCAATCCCAGGACCCCAGAATCATGACCCGAGCCAAAGGCAGACGCTCAAAAACTGAGCCACCCAGGTGCCCCAACTTTTTTTTTTTTTTTTTTTTTTAAAGAGGGGGAGGGCCTGGTAAGGGCAGAGGGAGAGGAAGAGAGAGAATCTTAAGCAGATTGCCCGCCTAGCGAGGAGCTGGACAAGGGGCTTGATCTCACGACCCTGAGACCTAGATATGAGCTGAAGTCAAGAGCATGCTTAACTGACTAAGCCACCCGAGCACCCTTTTGTGTCTGACTTCCCTCACCTGGCATAATGATTTTGTGGTTTGTTAATATTGTTGTACGATTTACTGGTTTGCTTTTTATTGCAGAAAATAGTATGCTGTTGTATACTTCATTCTCTTTATCCAAATCATGGACATTTGGACTATTTTTAGGTTTTGGCTACTATAAGTATGCCGCTACGAACATTCACAAACAAACCTTTGTGTGGACATATGTTTTCAGTTTTCTTGGGTTGATTCCTAGGAGTGGAATTGCTGGATCACATAGTGAATTTATGTTTAATTTTTTGAGAAACTACCAATTATTGAAATGAAGCCCTGATGTCTCCAACTAGTATTATAGAACTGTTTCTCCCTTCAGTTCTGTCCATTTTTGCTTCATGTATATGTGAGGCTTTTTTGTTTGATATAGATGTATTTACATTGTTATATCTTAAAGGATTGGCCCTTCTATCAATGTGTAATGTGTGTCTTTATCTTTTGCAACAATTTGACTTCAAGTTTATTTTGTCTGATGTTAGTATAATCGTCACAGCTCTCTTTGGATTACTATTTGCACACAAAATCTTTTTCTGTCCTTTAATTTTCAATTCATTTGTGTCTTTGGATCTAAATCTCTTGTAGGTCTGCATTGTGGGTTTTTTTTTTTTTTTCGTTAAATCTATTCTGCAAATCTTTGCCTTTTCATTGTTAAGTTGAACCCATTTACATTTAAAGTGATTGCTGATAAGGAGGGCCTTCTGCCATTTTGCTCTTTGTTTTCTGTAAGTCTTATATTTTTTGGGTCCTCAGTTCCTCAGTTAGTACTTTCTTTTGTGTTTAATTTCTTTTCCCAATGAACCATTTTCCTTTCCTCCTCATTTGCTTTTCTGTATTTATTTTCACAGTGGTTACTCTGGGGATTATAATTAACATCCTAAATTTACAACAGTCCAGTTTCAGCTGACCATCAGCTTAGCTTCAGTAGTATCTAAAACTTGGCTTCTATACAAGTCTGTGCCCCCTTCTTTATGATGCTGTCTTCACAAATTAGATCTTTACACATTGTTGCCCATTGACATAAATATATAATTATTGTTATATGCATTTGTTTTGTAAATCATATGGGACAAACCAAAATTCCAATAATGCTGGCTTTTGTATTTATCTATGTAGTTAGCTGTACTGGTGTTTTGTTTTGTTTTTTAAAGATTTACTTATTTGACAGAGAGAGACACAGCAAGAGAGGGAACACAGCAGGGAGAGTGGGAGAGGGAGAGGCAGGCTTCTCCTGGAACAGGGAGCGTGATATGGGGCTTGATGCCAGGACCCTGGGATCATGACCTGAGCTGAAGGCAGATGCTTAATGACTGAGCCACGCAGGCACCCCTGTATTGGTGTTTTTTATTTCTTTGTATGGCTTTGATTTATATCCTAGTATCCTTTCATCTCAGCTGAAGGACTACTTTAGCATCTCTAGCCTTTTGGCCTTCAGTCAGGCAGGTCTACCAGCAACAAACTCCTTTCAGCTTTTGTTTATTTGGGAATGTCCTAATTTCTCCCTCATTTTTGAAGGATAATTTTTACCAGGTATGGAATTCTTGACTGACAGTTTTTTCCTTTCAACATTTTAAATACATCAACTCTATGCCTTCTGGCTTCCATGGTTTCTGATGGAAAGCAGGCTGTTAATCTTATTGAGGATCCTGTATGTGATAAATTTCTTCTCTTTTGATGTTTTCAAGATTTTCTCTTTGTCTTTTGAGAGTTTGATTATAATGAGTCTTGGTGGGGATCTCTTTGAGTTTGTCTTGCTTGGAGTTTGTTAAGTTTCTTGGATGTGTAGATTCATGTCTTTATCAAATTTGGGAAGTTTCAACCATTATTTCTTCCAGTATCCTTTCTGCCTCTTTCTCGCTCTTCTGCTGGGATTCCCATAATGTGTATGTTGGTCTGTAATGGGTCACAGTCCTATAGGTGCCTTGAGCTTTGTTTATTTTTGTTCATTATTTATTTATTTATTTATTTATTTGACAGACAGAGATCACAAGCAGGCAGAGAGGCAGCAGAGACAGAGAGAGAGGAGGAAGCAGGCTCCGTGCTGAGCAGATAGCCCAATTCAGGGCTTGATCCCAGGACCCTGGGATCATGACCTGAGCTAAAGGCAGAGGCTCTAACCCACTGAACCACGCAGGCGCCCCTATTTTTTTCATTCTTTTTTCTTTCTTATTCTCATGCTAGATATTTTCAGTCAACTTATCTTTAAGTTCACTGATTATAAGTTGTTGTAGGTTTTTGAACAGATTCCAGAGTTCTGAAATGTTTGTTTCAGTAGCTTTTTTGGTGAGATTAATTATTGCTTTAGTGGAGGGACAGTTCCTTGAAGCTATTTTCTCTGCCATTTTTGGTGATATCCTTACGTCTTCTTTTTGAGTGCTTCCTTGCTTTCTGGTGCCACAACATGTTCCAGGGCCATTTTTAATTTTTTTTTTTTTTTTTTTTTTTTTTTTGCTCCTGCCTAGGAACCGACTGGTTTTTCAAGGTGCATTGTTTGTTTGTTTGTTTGCTTATTATGGGTGCGGTGTTTAGAAACCAAGATCCGGATATGAGGTACTGTTTAGTAAATGCTCATTGTTCTAATATATCATTGCTTTTAGACACTTTCAGTGGACAGAGCTAGGAAATATACGCATATCTTCTAATTTCTACATGCACACACATCCACACTGGAAATGCAATTGATTTTTGCATATGGATCTTGTATCCTGTGACCTTGCTGTAGATTTTTTGTAGACTTCAGTATTTTCTACACACAGAACTACGTGTGTTTTATTTTTTCCTTTCCAATCTGTATACCTTTAATTTCTTTTAGTTAATTAATTAATTAATTCACTTCACTTATTAAGTGGGTCTTACATGCCAGGCATCATGTTTGATGCTGAGGATGCAAAAATGATCCAGACATGATCTTTCTGTAGATGACTGGTGTTTTTGTGGCCTAATTTTCTTAAAAGACCAGGGAAATTCCTATGAGGGAAAATAGGATATCATCTCATTGTATATATCATCAAATTACTCTCACTTGGAGGTGAATAACTCTGGCTCTACAATCATATAGAGCTGAGTTTGAATTCTAACTCTACAGCTCTTTGACCTTGGAAAATTGCATAACCTCAGTTTCCCCATATATAAGACAGAATTAATATTAGTGTCTATCTCACACATTTATTGGGAGGATAAAAAACACCTAGCATATATTATGGTACATCGTGCCCAGTAAATGTGTTTACAGTGGTGAATGACAGCAATGATTTTTCATAATAATCATTTAAAATTTTTGAGTAAGAAATTCTTTTTTTTTTCTTTTAAAGATCTTATTTATTTAGAGAGAGTGTGTGTGAATGAGTGGGGGAAGGGGTAAAGGGAGAGGGAGAGAGAATGTCAAGCAGACTCCGCACTGAGCATGGAGCCCAACGGGGAACTCAATCTCACAACCCTGAGATCATGACCTGAGCCAAAATCTAGAGTTAGACACTTAAGTGAGTGAACTATCCAGGCACCCCTAAAAAATTATTTTGATAATGAACTATATGGTGCATTATATACTGAACATATTTGGCATGGGAAATAATCCACAGGCATTTTTGCAGAATAACAGTGTTAAATTTTCTTAGTACTGTGTTAATAACTAGATATTATTTGTTTACAAAGGGACACATTTTTATAGCAATTAGAGAAATATTTTGAGGGGAGGGCAGCCATGGAATTGGACGAGAAGCTGTTGTCCATGCAACCAGCCTTGGAGACAGAAGGGTTGCACTTCCTGCATATCCTGGTGAGCACCCCATCCCGCCCCCCGCCCCGCTAGTCCCTATGGCTGGGACATCACCCACCGAAGGTGTTCAGCTGCATCCTTCTCTTTGTGGTGTTTCAGAAGCTTTCCACCCAACCGAGGGCCTTGAGGCAGAGGCAACTGAACTGCCATGGAACCTGATGTTGTTGTTAAAGGACAAGAGGCTTTAGGAGCTGCTTGTTTCAAAACACAAGAGGAATTAAATGCGCAGGGTGAAAAGTATAAGGAAAAACTAAGATAGCTCGAAGATGAACAACAACAAAAAAGAGACAGAGCTTGAAATGTGGGACAGCATGCAAGAAGAAAAAGGTATGATGGAAATGTAAGAGAGCCCCCAGAAGAAGACAGTGCAGGGCTTTCTATTTCATTAGTCATTGTGAAATGAAAATCTGACAGACACTATCAGCGACAGGGGCAGTTGGGTCACACTTCACTAAAGCCAGTGACTGTGTTCATTGATTTCATAGGTAACTGTTAATTGGTAGCTAAAGGCTTCTGGGTGATTAACAGTCTTGATAAAAGAGATCTAGTAACGGTTCTTCAAGTTAAAAGCCCCTGCTGGTACCATAGTCTCTGTGATGGGTTGTGCTGAATGATGTCTTTCTTATAAATGGTGAGCCCACCAGCGAGGACTTCTAATGCAGCCAGGTGATGGGGTTGTTTCTACATATTTATTGTTATGTTCAGAACTTTGGAAAAAAGAACTATTTTAAAAAATGCAAAGAACACTTTAAGCATCTTTATTAAATTCAAGGAAATTCTTTATGAACTTGAATTTGTCTATCAAGCGTTAAATAAAATTTAGCATTCAAAAAAAAAGTAACATTTTGGAGGGAGGTATTCATTCATTAAGGTTAATTTTGGTGATAATAATATATTCTTCCAAATTGGAAAAACTTTTTTTTTTTTTTTTTTGGTTGTGGTTTAAGCTTTCATGAAACCTTCATTAACCCTTGCTCAACATTCTGGAACCATTTGCCTAGTGAGGAAAAAGTTTCATTAAATGGTACCTCAGTGGTCTTAGTCAATGGAATTGGCTGTATACATGGGCTCCTGGCCAAGGGACACATAGGGGCTGAAATCCAGTCTGGGCAAGGCTGTGTCTACTTAGAGGCAGCGAGCCTTTTTTCTGCTTCATAAAAAAAAAAAAAAAAAAGTTTTTTGCATGAGCTAGCAGGGCCTTGATTAGATCCCTCATGCCAACAGGGTGGAAAATGCCTTGGGGAAAGCCAACTCATTGAATCTCACATATCCTGCCATTTTTTTCAAAGTCATAAACATATTGTATTTTCTTAGTGGTTTTCCCATCCTAGATTCTCATAAGAAAACACATCTGAAATCAATAAATGAATATTAGCTGGTGAGAAATATGGGTTTTAATTTATGCAGAGCTTAACTGTTGAGAAGTGGGAAAAAGACTTCACTACTTTCAAGTTATACCCTCTACTGCATATACTGTGTACAGAAGTGATACCAAACAAAGAGGCAGAAGGGTGAGCAGGGGGAACAGCCTCGTGATCAGGAGACTTACTGCCCTGCTTAATGCATGGTGCTAATTTCACACACACTTACATAACATTTACGGATGCTTGGCACTGTTCTAAAGCACCTTACATGTACTTACGTCTTCATCCTCACAACCATTGTGAAGGCGATCCTCTTAGCGTGCTCATTTTATAGATGAGGGAACTGAAGTACAGAGAGGTTAAATGAGTTAAGAGCAGAAAGCTGGTACGTGGTACAGCCAGGGATTCTGGCTGCAGAGTTCATGTTCATACCCACTCTACTAATGACTCCTTCCTCAGAGCCGCAGCCAAACAGGGCACCATCTCAGTAATTCCATTCATTACCCTGGAACCATTTATCTTCATGACTGGTGTCCTTATTAGCTAGATCTGGAGCTCTCTGAGGGTGGGGCCACCATTTCCTGCTCGTGTCTGTCTTCCCTGTGGCAGGGTGTCACCCACACGCCGTAGATGCTTTCTGAAGAAACTTTCAAAGGGCAACACCATCATAGAATTTTCCTACTGGAGCAACACCTGGATAGAAGTGCCGTTTGACAAAAACCCAAAAATCAAAAACCTAAATTTCAACACCCTGCCTTTGGAAGGCAGGTGTGGCCCTGATGTGTTGAATTTCAAGGTAGAGATATCTGATACAGGGCCAAGACCAAGAAGCCTAAGAGACAAGAAAGGATCCTTCCTCTACGGATTTCAGATGAAGCAGCGCCCTGCCAACACCTCAATTTCAGACTTCTAGCTTCCAGAACCGAGACATGACATTTCTGTTGTTCTCAGTCACCCAATTTATAGTACTTTGGTATGGCCCTGGGAGACGAATACAGTTAACTGTTCGTCTTCTGGGCTGCCAACCCAAAATACTATGGATTGGGTAACTTATAAACAACAGAAATTTATTTCTCACTGTTCTTGAGTTTCCTTGGAGAAATCCAAGGTCAAGATGTGGGCAGGTTCAGTGTTTGTTGAAGACCCACTTCCAGTTCATTTTTCTTTGCTGTGTCCTCACAGGGCGGGAGAGATGAGGGGTCTCTCCGCGGCCTCTCTTATAAGGGTGCTAATCCCATTCAGCTCATCCTCATCCCATCATCTTGGGGGTTAGGACTTAATGTATGGAATTGTGGGGAGGGGGGACACACAGATATGCAGCCCATTGCAGTAACTTTAAGTCAGATAACCAGTCTCTGTCAGTCAGCACTGCTCACTGAGTATTCAGTGTGAGTTATCTGTGTGTGGGGGAGGGGAAGACGAAGGGCACTGCTTGAGGCTCCCTGGGTGGTTCTAGGCTGTCTGCTCTTGAGACTCTGCAATCTGGCCACTCACAGTGTAGTCCTTAAATAGAATGGGGATTGCTCTTGGCTGATCAAATATTTAGGGATCACACATCTTGAGGCATCTTTAAATATGTAGAACATATCAGAAGGGCATAAAGTAAGGATTGACTAATGCAGGTGTGACTCTGGGAGTTTGGGGATGATGGATAAATGGTTACTGTGAGCCTTGGATCCCTTTCGCACAGTGGTGGGACGATTCCTTCACTGCTAATGAGGGCTGCGGGGCTAGGTCAGGGGAAGGGTTTGGGGGTGGATCGTGAGATGAAGGGCCCAATTCCCTATGTCCTGGGACTGGCTCCGCATAGACTAAATATGGCAAAGGATTTATGTGCACAAAAGACCTCAGTGGCAAAGATTCTATGCAAGGTAGTTCGCACAGTGATTTGAAGAGAACAAAAATTTCAGACTTTCAAATTTTCGTAGTGTCTACTCTGTTTCCGGGTGGTTTTCCTATTTCATGGTGATAACCTATCACTTAATGTTATCTTTAATGTGATCTTGAACGTTTTTAATGTACCAGAAAAATTAGCAAAAAATGGTGGAAGACCTCATTTGGGAAATCTCTTATAGGATTGCCATAAACTAATTGAGGTTCTTTTTTTTTCCTTTCATTTAATTTCATTATCTTTTGGGTCAACTTAATAGACTTTTATCTGAGTAAAGATACAGCTATTGAAATCAGTCTTTCTAGTGATAATAAAATCTTTGTTCCCTCTCTCTGAGCACCATGTAAGTCTTTGTCCCTCTCTTGTATTTGGTGTTACCTGTAGCCTCAATTTTCTTTGATCACTTGCTGGCCTCGATTCTGGGAGTCGTTTTCTCTGGCTGTTCCATAGAGCAGTTGTCCCATAGAGCAGTTGTCCCTTTAGCTTAGAAGGATTGGAGCTGAAACAAATCACATTAGAACTGCTTGACTAACCACAAGGAAGATGAGGCGGGGGCCTTCAGAATCCTGACAGAGATGTTTGTAATCAGCGGTTCTCTGTCTTCACTAATGACAGAATCGAAGAGGATGTGTAATATTGCATCACAAGGGATGTGGATCAGCTCTGGGGAGGAACTGCCCAAAGCAGAGTTTCCTGCACCACTGAAAGGATTTTTAAAGAAGAGGGAGGAGAGTCCTTTACTAGGTCAAAATCCCGTGTGTCATCTTTTCAGTCCATCTGTAGACAGTTAGGCTTTGACCGGCCGGCCTTGTGGGGAAGCTGCCCTCCCCATGCCAGGCCTGTAGACAGGAGTACGTTGCACTCTTCCACAGGGGGTTGCAACCAAGGGCTTGGGTCCCCCGACCAGCCACGCTCACACCATCTCTGCATTCCCAGCCCAGGATCCCCAGTCAGAGGCCCCCAGTGAGGTAACTGGTGCATCCCAGATGCCTCCCCAGAGATTTCCGATGGGCTGCTCTGGCTGAGGCACGTTTTCCCGATGACTGGGTATTTTTCTACTCCCACTCTCCTCTTCTCCGTACCTCCCATCCTCTGAGCTCAGAAAAAGGCAGGAGCCTTTTGTTCCGGGCTCCTGGTGGTGAGATACTTCTCCTGTCATCTGACCCCTGCCTGGTGCTGTTCCTTGGGGGAAAAAAATGAAACACTGGGATGCTGGTACTTTGCTTCTTGCCTTCACGGTCGTAGTGAATGAATGAAGTCTTGAGTGTTACTTTCAGACTGGCTTGTCCTCATTGACCATCTCAGCACTTGGAAACTCAACTGGAGCTGGTAGAACTTCTGTAAGTGATATTTTGAAAAGATTTATTTATTTATTAGAGAGAGAGAAGTGTAGGGGGAGCCAGTATGGGGTGGAGGAGGGGCAGAGGGAGAGAATCTCAAGCAGACTCCCTGCTGAGCACAGAGCCCAATGCAGGGCTCGATCTCATGACCCTGAGATCATGACCTGAGCCAAAATCAAGAGTCAGACGCTTTATGGGCTGAGCCACCCAGGTGCCCCGGATGATTCTTAATGTAGATTCTTATCAACGAAGGCAAGAACTTCTACCTGCGGTTGGGTGTGAACACACCCTTGTGTCTGATATTCATCCACTCCTGTATTGAACAAATATGATTGACATGTATGTGCCAGGCATAGAGGAGGAGGACGTTATGGGCTGGGACTACAGATCTGAACAAGGCAAGAAAGGTCTCTACCTGCATGGAGCTGACATCCTATGGGGAGTTTGCAACCAGTGAGTAAACATACACAATAATGACTGTGTTTGGGTCTAGGAGAGAAGAAGCAGGATTTTGGTTTAATAGTTCATGAAGGGAAGTTTCTCCACGTTCGGTAGATGGAGAAGCTTTTCTTTCTTTCTTTCTTTTTTTTTTTTTAAGATTTTTATTTTTATTTATTTATTTGACAGAGAGAGAGGGAGAACACAAGTAGGCAGAGAGGCAGGCACAGAGAGGGGGGGAAGCAGGCTCCCCGCCAAGCAGAGAGCCCGATGCGGGGCTCGATCCCAGGACCCAGAGATCATGACCCGAGTCGAAGGCAGAGGCTTAGCCCACTGAGCCACCCAGGTACCCCTGGAAAAGCTTTTCTAAGGAGGTTTTATTGGTATAGATACTGGGGGTTGAGAAGAAATCAGCGCCGTGAAGAGGGTGGGAAAATATGTTCCACTCAGAGAGACGAACAGGTACAAGGGCTGTGAGAGGGGAACATGCCTGGTATGTTCTGAGAATTCAGAAAGCCAGGCTGCCCTCGTTGTTGCGTATTTTGAATGTTATGCCTGAGCGAGACCTCTGTATCCTTTCCAGAATTTATAAATGCTTTGTTTTATTTTTGTATGTATTTATACACTTTTCGGTCCTCAAAAGAATTTAGGTGACTGGTGAAATTTAAAATCTTTGAGCAAAAGAGTTGAGGGAATGGGACAATGGGAAAATAAAGCTGTGGAGAGTATAATTACTTCAGAAGGAGATCAATAACTGAAAGGGAATTGATAGGGAAAATCTTGGCTTGAGGAATGACTCAGACTATGTCCTCAAGGATTCTTTCAAGAAGAAACAAGTTGGTTCTAGAATCCGCAAAAGTATAAGAGCATGGGCTTTGGAATTAATAGAGCTTGCTTCGAAAGCATCTCTCCTCAAGATGTGATCCTGAGTGAGCTATGTTACCTCTATGAGCCTTGGTGTCTTCTGTAAAATGGGGATTCAAATGCCATTTAGTTCACAAGGTTATTCTGAGGATTACATGGAGTAAACATTATGCACCCGGGACACAGTGTTTAATGAATGGTAACTCTAATTAAAGATTGTTGCAGAAGTAGAAATAGGAAGGCCTTGATCAAGAGGCCAAATGTGGATTAGGAGAGGGAGACATAGTTCGGGTGAAACCTCCTTTGAACGGAAGGAAATCAGCAAAAAGCCTGTTGTGGCCAGGAGAATGACCATCATTTTCTTTCTTTGCTCTCTGATTTGGACACAGTGGGAAGATGAGCAAGGAAAGTCAGTACCTGAGAAGTCTCCCAGTGCCTCTGGGAGAGGCACTATCTAAAGATGGGAGAGCTGAGTTGAGTAGGAGTGGGGCTTTCTGGTCAGAGCAGACGAGTGGTCAGACGGTAGGAGCTGGGAATGGGCTCTGGGTGCCTTGAAGGATGGAGCAAGTAGATTTCCATTAGAGGAGAAAAAGGTGGTCTAGATTTAGTTACACTGTGCTTTTTTTTTTTTTTTTAAGATTTTACTTATTATTTGAGAGAGAGAACATGAGTGAGAGGCAGAGGCAGAAGGAGAAGCAGACTCCCCGCTGAGCAGGGAGCCCTGACACAGGGCTCTATTCTAGGACCCTGAGATCATGACCTGAGCTGAAGGCAGGTGCCCAACTGACTGAGCCAACCAGGCGCCCCTACCTGGTGCTTTCTAATGAGTTTAGTGACAAGAGTGTAAGTCTGCAATTTCCTGTTGTTCTTGAACATCAGGAGTTTAGCTTCTGACATAAAAAGTTAAAATCACACACACATACACACACACACCCCAAACACACCCCTTTTCTCCATGTCTGGGATACTGCCTCCTCCTCTTCTCATTTATCACTTTCTAGTATATTTCTTGGAGTAACAAAATAGCCTATGCCATCTTTATTTATTAACTAAATGAACAAATATAAAGTGCCTGTCTTGTGCCAGATACTCTTCTAGGTAGTAAACAAGGCCTTGCGCTCAAGGCACTTACAATAATAATAATAATAAGGATGATAGACAGCAAAGCCAGCAAATAAGTGCTTCCCGCTCAGAAGAAGGAGAAAGCAGATAAGACAGTAGAGAGAGATGGCAGAGTGCAGCACTGCTTTTGATGGAGTAGACAGGGAAGACCTCTCAGAAATGGGACTTAAGTCTGGGAAAAGCATATTCTCAGGAATGGGAAGAGGAAGTGCAAAGACCCTGTGGCAAGAACCTGCTTGGCATGAATGAGGACCAGCCAGAGCATCAGTGTGGGTCGAGGTCAGTGAGGGAGGGGAAAGTGGAGGACTGTTTGTTTGTCTCCTGGTAGGAGTGATCCAGGAGAGGGCTACACTGAGATGCAGGAGAGTGTGTGTGTTTAGGGGGTCTAATGGCAGATGCAAAGCCCTTGAGCAGGCAGGAGGGGCCAATTCAGTGCGTGGAGAGGATGGGGGCTGGCAGGGGGAGACTTTGGAGCACAGCTACCTTCTCCACAGCAATGGGAGGTAAGACAGGCGTGTGGGACTCATGCAGGGAGCTCTGTGGATCAGGAAGATGAGCAAATTCAGTGACTTAATCTGGAGAAGGGAAGAGGGAGGAGGGGGTTTGAGGAGCATCGAGAATGTGTGAAATAATTCCTGGGCAAATAAAAGAGGGAATATAGTGAAACTCTGTGCCAATATAGAACAAACACAATTCTCAGTTATCCAGGAATGGAGGAGCCTAAACGCATCTTCTTTTACTGGTCGTACCTGACTCCCAGGCAGGCAAGGGCCAGCGGGGACACGTTTCTCTGGCCAAGGCCAAATCTCGGGTGCCGGCAGATTTACATCTGCCCCTCCCCCAGGCTCCTCCTTTCTGCCCCCAACTCCCACCCCCCAGCATCCCTCCCGGGTTTCCTGTCTCCACTACACCACTTCGGTAAGTTGCTTAACCTCTTTGAGATTCTGTCTCCTTATCTGTTTTTTTTTTTTTTTTAAGATTTTATTTATTTATCTATTTGACACAGAGAGAGAGACCACAAGTAGGCCGAGAAGCAGGCAGGGGGCGGGATGGGGGGGAAGCAGGTTCCCTGCTGAGCAGGGAGCCCAATGTGGGGCTCTATCCCAGGACCCTGAGATCATGACCTGAGCCGAAGGTAGAGGCTTAACCCACTGAGTCACCCAGGTATCCCTCTGTCTCCTTATCTGTAAAAGGGCTAAGTGATTGGACTCATCTTAATAGATTTGTAAAGAACGTCCTGTCACCATGTGCAAAGTGCAAGGCGTTCTGTCTGGCAGGTGGATGTTTCCTTTTGTCATCGCCACCATCAGTGCAGCTACTTTGGTGACTGTGGCTGCAAGATGGGTCTCTAGTGGCGTACTCCGTGTGTCCCTGTCACGGCTGCCTCTGTGGTCCCAGACTGCAGTGGGCGGAAGAGAAAGAATCAGCTGTGGGGCTTGCTAAAAATTCCAATTCTTGGCCCCCCCACCAGAGACACAGCCTTGATAATAGGGATGCAGCATCCGAAATCTGCATTTTAAACAACCCCCCCCCCACACACCCACCCCGGGGTCCAGCGGTAATCCGTAATCCCCATGGCAGTGCGATTACATTGTGGATGATGTCTCATTGAATTTTCACAACCACTACATCCAGTTGGAGAATTAGCCCATTTAACAAAGGGAAAAAAGAGCTAAAGGGAGGCTAAATAATTCAACCAACATATAACTTGTAGAGCTAGGATTCAAATGCTCAGATTCTACTCCAAAATGTATCTCTTTGATATGAGTTAAAAGCAAAGCTGATGTGAGTTAAAAGCAAAAAACCTCCAGCATTTGGCTTGAAGGGAAACAGTTTTTGAGTAGCAGGTGTAAATTTTGCAGACATCTTCTTATTTGCCTTTAAAAAAAAAAAATACCTGGAATCAAGCCTGAGTCCCTTGTTTTATAGATCTCTCCGATCCTTACCTCCAGGAGCCCAGCACAGTAGGATGTGTGCCCCACCGACCGTGGGGTGAAATCTGTTGCCCGCCCCTCCTCCCCCAGCTGGTGTGTATCCATATGCTCTTCTCCTGGGCTGAGCAATCGCCCTTCGTCCATCCCTGCAGATGTCCATCTGCAGGAAACACGCCCCCCGCCCGTCTTAATCATTGGTAACCACATTGATACGCTTTTGGCCTCTCAGAAGGGATGACATTCTGAACAAGGTCCGGGAAGGAGTAATCTTAAGTTTGGAATGGGTGCACTCCAGAATGTTCTCCACATCAGGGCTCTAGCTGGCTTGGGTTGGGGCCCTTAAGACAGTGCCTTTAAGGCACACGGCCTCCGGAACCTTGGCAAGTGATGTCTGGGAGGAAGGTTGGGGTGCCGTGAATGTGCTGACACGTCATGGGGCTGTTGGCGGCCAAGTGTGACGGGATGCTGGGTTTTCTGAGCCACGCGCATCCACGCACCCGTCAGTCGGGGCGCTTTCCTGGGCTGGGATCTCTTTCCCAGGTCATGGGCAGCTGTACGGAAAGTTATGGAAGTGCTGTTTCAGTGTGACGTCACCTTCCATCCAACTGTAAGACGGGGCTCTTTGATGGAACTCGCAGAGCATCTGAATCAGGATGACGGCGTTCTGGCTTGGGGGTAGGACTCACACATGGATCCTGGTTCCTGCACGTCCTGGCTTTGTGATTTTTTTTTTTTAAAGATTTTATTTATTTATTTGACAGAGATCACAAGTAGGCAGAGAGGCAGGCAGAGAGAGAGGAGGAAGCAGGCTCCCTGCTGAGCAGAGAGCCCGATGTGGGGCTCGATCCCAGGGTCCTGGGATC